>NC_053439.1:19966326-20266326 GCF_007990345.1 Gossypium hirsutum | reverse complement strand
ATATGTAAAATTGTATAATAATTAAAAAATGTGTTTAATGATAAATATTTGTATAAGTATTTTTGAAACGTAAAAATATGTTAATACACTATGTATTCAAAAGGATTGATAAATCCGTTAAAACAAAATATTTCCAAGTAAGTGATTCTGAACTTTAAGATCTGTGATATTATGATTCTGTTTGTATATTTTCTATTAAATGGAATATCATGTTATTCCTGACACTCATGTATTATGACTATATGGGGTTATTTGTTAAACATGAAAAATAAACATGTCACTATCTCTATTACTAATATGATCCGCTTGTTAAGCGTATCATTATGTTAATTTATAATGATATTTGATTTGTATGTTAAGTATGCCCACTGTTTGATTCACATGTAAAGCAATCCTATTGAAAATCTAATTTCTATATGTCATATCACATGCATGGGTTTGGGATTACATTGAAAGGTGGAAACATTTGGTAGTTTAATAATTTGCATATTCTGGTGGTTAAACCACATTACCTGGCAGTATGTATGCAAATCTTGGCTTGACCACAATATTCTATATCTGGCAGCTTGACTACATTATCTAGTGGCTTGGCCACATTACTGGTGTGTTATTGGATGGATGAGTTCTAGGGAACTCATTTATGGTGTGTAGCAGAGATAGGTAGGAAATATTTTTTCTGAAAATTTGCACTATTTCTGAAAAAATGTTGCATCAGCATCATCGCTATGCATACTAAAATATGTGAATCTATGGGTATATATATGTGTATGTGATCTTCTATACTTTTGAAATATTATCTTAAATTATGTAGCTATGGAAATTGACCCACATTGGGTTTTAAATGCTCACCTCTTTAAGTTTATGATTTTTTAGACAATAATCGAGGTTAGGATATGGGCTCGCCTTACGGAGGTGGACTCGGATGTTTTTGAATAAACTATTATACTTTATTAGTCAGTATTTGGGTACTGTTATTTATTATTTCCAACTGTAGCTTAAGACTTTTTATTTGGATTTTGAGATTTTGGACGATATTGCATGATTGGGTTTTAAAACTATCACCTAATATGGTTTATAAATTTGGAAAGAAAACTGCATTTTTCAACCTAAATGACAAACTCAACTCAGTGTTGTTCTTTGAAACTTAAGACTTCATTTTCGAAAGCTCAATGCTATTTGCTCAATTAATTGATATTTTTGATGACATGCTTAAAATTACTATTTTAAATCAACAAATGAAATTTGGTTTTTTTTCCACTGCAACATTTTTGAAATATGATGTTTCTTTAAATATTAGAAACTCGACTTTTTCCAAGTTAATCAGGTTCTGATAGATTCTTTCTAAAATAAAATTTATAAACACTACTTGTTTTGCTTAAGCAATTAGAAAAGGCCAATTTTAAATTTTGACAATAGTCGAAAAAAATAGCTAAATAATTTTCTATGCCATTAACATGACCAATGTGACCTTCAAGATTCGACCAAAACATCTAGGTCGGGTTTAGGGGGTTAAATCGATTGCGTCCAAAAGCATTGTGATCTTGTCATTCAATTTGTCTTCAAAGCATACATACATTTCTTCCTAGTCTAAACAATCTCGCCAGCATATTTACTAAGTTGAACAAATTCAGGCTCGTATTCAACAATTGATTTATTCCATAATTTTGACTCCATAAATTCTTTATTTTTCTTGTCCAGTTAATGTTTACTAATGTACTTCTTTCAAAATTCTACTCGAAAGAAATACTAGTTATTTTTCTCTTTCGATACCACAGTTGATAAAGTCGACCACCATTGAAAAGCTTCTTCTTTTAATAATGATACAGTGCATCTTAAACAATCATCAAGAGGACACAACATCTCATTTAAAACCCTTTGTGTCTGCTTGAACCAGTACTCAGCTCTAGTTGGATCATCACCCACTGTACCAAGAAACTCTTCGGCCCTGCATTTCTAAACTTTATCTATAGAAAGCCTATGAACATTATTAACGCATAGGGCCTTAAGTATGAATGGGTGGAGTTTGTTGAACCATAGGGTTGACTTTCATGTAATTAGCAAACATATCACTTATCATTCGGAAAAAGACACCTTGAGCATGCTTTCTAGAAGTCATGGGCACACTCTAAGCACCCCCTTGATCGATGCCTGGAATATTACTTCCAACCCCGTTGAAATTTGCTCGATTGGATTTAGTTGACATCTTTTATCTCTAAGGAAACAAGTCAAACTAATCAGGAGTCATCACACTATCACAAGTTATAGAGTGGCTTGAATTTCTAAACTCAATACATGCTACGTTCAGTCCTAGAATCAATTAAATTTAGTCCAAGAATCAATTAAATCATAGCTCTAATACCACTAAATGTAACACCCTATACCTGGTCCGATCATCTGACCCATGTTATAAGGTATTCAAACTATTAAACATTTATATCATTCATTAACTAGACATAAATAAGTAACAATCCATAATGCATTATAAATTTAAAGATCCAATGATATTTGATAAAAATCGAGTCTTAATCGAGCTCATAAAACTCTTAAACTAACCCAGAAACAAATCTAGACTAAATTGAAATTTTTACAAAAAGATTGGCAGAAAGTTAAAACAGGGGCCACAGGACCGTGTGGCTAGGTTGTAATATCCCGAGATAGGGCCTAAAAGTTTTGGCCTCACAAGTGAGGGTTCGCCAATGTATCGACGAACTGAGGGTTCATCAAAAGAATATCATTCAAAAGTACAGCAGAGAGATGGCGAAGCAGTGTATTCCCAAACATGCGGTAAGGGGTTTTCTAGATTCATTGCAAATTAGGTTTGCTAGTTGGTTTGGCGAGCTGCGGTTTGCCAGTCAAAGTAGAGTCAGACTAGGGTTTACTAAGTCAAGTAGGGTATCCTAAGAATACTAAGATAGTTAGTGACTGTAAATAAGCCAGTTTTACATGATAATTCTCTTACCGATTATTCTATTGTCAAGTCTCTCTTCAGAAAGAAGTTCATAGCAACCAGGGTAAGTTTTTGTCCTTCTAGGTTTGATTGTCCAGAAAGCTAGGTTTGCTTATGTGTTAGTGTATGTTCTATTTTTTTAGTAGTTTGTGTGTGTTTATGTATGTGGCAAACAAACCAAACCATCTACCAACAATTATAAAGGTAATGAAAAACTCGTTTAAAATTCTCAGCTTTTTGGGGAGTGTCCAATAATCGCCAAATGTATGTTAACAATTATGCTTTTTAGTATGTGTTTATTGTTATCCTTCCAAAAATTTAAGGTTTTAAACTAAGCTCCAATAGTAAGCTTTTCTATAAATTATGTTTTCAAGTTATGTTTTATACGGGCTCCTATGTGAGCCTATATTTTAAAGATATGTTTTTGAAGTACAATTTTATAAATTGTGTTCTTATGAGTTTTTGTTCTAGCTCTATATGAACAAGTGTATTCAAGCTTGCACCCTATGCGAGCTTTATGTGATAAGTTTCTATGTGAGCTCCTTTGTTAGCCCTTATGTTGGATTTATAGCTATACAAAAAGATTGTGAGTACTCACCTACAAGTTTTATAATTTGGGCGTTGAGGCCCTGGGCCATGTGGCGAGATAAGGGAATGTCGAGCTAGGCTCTATTCAATGGAACATGTTTGGGTATAGGAGAGTGCTTAGCTTATGCTACACTTATTGGACATGTAAGGAATCTTTGAGTCATTCTTAGGTGTTATAAGGATATCTACATATCCAATTGATAAAATAAGACATGTTTTGACAAGTGGTGAGAGCATGTTCTATGTTCTTCAATGATTCTAATAAAACAAGTATAAGTGCATGTTTCATGCTATACAAGATCTGTCTATGAACAAGAATAAGTTGAGTTTTTAAGAATGATTTTCATCAAGCACATTTGAAATTATTTTACAAACTTATATGTTCTTTTATAAGTAGGACATGCGAACTAGATCTCGCATCTTCACGACAAACCCAACACACGAAACGATTTTCAGACTAAGTTTCCCTCTATTTTAATCTCCGTATTTTAAGCATACTCTGATCCTTTTTGAATATTCACTCAGTTCTTAATGAACTCACCCACTCCTCTCTTACTGTGCCTGTATATAGGTCGAGGATGGTAGTGGCGAGGTAGATTACTTGGGCGAGGTTAATTCCTTAACAGACACTAGGAAACCTAGGATAGAGACGATGGGATTAGTTGTGTGGGCTTAGTCTTATTATCGTTGCTACTATTATTGGAACAATTTTTCTTAAGCTCGATTGATTTTATTTTGTAAAATCCTAAATTAAACCCATGTTGCTAATTTTTTTTCTCGGTATAAACAAAGTCTACTATTTCCTTATTTCTCCTTACATATGTACCATAATGTAATCTTTTAATTTTTCCAAAGTACGCGTTTTACCCTTTTACGAGCCTATTCTATTGCGACCCTTGTATGTTTGAAACCCCATTATGCATGCATTAAATCACAATGAATATCTTACCAAGCTTAACTTCTATATTTAATCTAGGATTTAAACATGCACATTAACCACATCTTTTGATGATGACAATGGAACACTATTAAGAACAAGTGGATTAAATTCCTCTAATACTCAAGCAACTTCCGTTGTCATGCTTGTGAGCTTGAACTGTCGCTTCACTTTCCAGTGTCAGTGACCGCAATAACACTTTCATGCTAAAAAATTCAAACCCAAAGATTAAACAGTGGAAGAAAGATTAAATAAAATACCATTTAACCCATAAATCATGTATACTTTAGTACAAACATGAAATAGAAAGTAATCACCAGTGTTTCGAAAATAAATATAAAAGAAACAAGTGGAGAGTACTATTCCTAGAAAATCTTGACTTGATCTCTCAACTCCCTCTTGTGCAGTATTTAGGGCTCCTCGTCGGGACTTGATCTATGTTCCTTTCACGCTGGTTCACACATAGGAAGCTTATGCCACCATAGCTGAAAAGCTTCAAAAGATAGGTTGACGAAGATACTCTCCCCTCCAAAAATGTTTTTTCTTTCTTTTCTCTGTTCATGTGAATATTTTATATTCTTCCCAAATAGCCTAGGTGTCCTTTCATCAGAATCATGCTACCTCTATATGTACAAGTTGGTTATAGCAAACTGGACAGCGCACACATTTTTGGTCTAATCTGGACAACTGTTAGGTGTGGCGACAATTTTAGGCCCAATTTGAAAATACTCATGCAGCGACAATGGTACCAAAACATGACAAAATTACGGATAAATAGGATAAGATCCACTAAGTTCTACAATATAATTTATTGAACTGAAAATGCTAAAATATGTGCTAAAGATAACTAAATGGGGACAAATTAACCAATAAGTAATGAGAAAACATATGTTCTTTCTAGTACTATCACACCCCCAAACTTGAGTTTTAACTTGTCCTCAAGTAAAACTAAAACAGGCAAGGCTACACAAGACTTCACTAAGGTAAATGATCATTCTAGCAACTTGAACCACCTAAAATCCCAATGAATGAGTCACATTAAAATGACAGGATATGGCATTGACAATACATAAGTATCAATGAATAAGATTGCAACTTCATCAAAACTAGCATCATGTTTTAAATCCTAAATTCTATCTAGCAATACAACATTTATTGTCCAATATATGTCTCCCATTTTTTGTGTGAATAAGGGATATGATTGCATTACTATACCCTTGTTCCTGAGAAGTAATGATGGAGTGCAACAAACCCATAGAGAGTACGTAATTGTGCCGACAAAAACTCATGCAACGACAGCCTTTAGCCAGATTCATTTTCATAAAGCTTGCATTGGAGTGTTCCCTCTTTCACATTTCACAACACACCCACTTCGGAGTGGCCCTTATTCATAACTATATATATAAGCAGTTGTAAAAGGCAGATTCATTCAAGATTCAATGAATGCTACTAGTCAACCACTACTAATGCAACCTAAATCCTTCATCATAGAATTGAAGATAGGATATTTAGTCAAATTTATCCAACTAATTCATCGATAATTCACATGATTCAAGAATTAAGAATCGAATGTAACAAAAAATTTCAAACACAGTTGCATTAAACGCAAATAAACCTTGCATGCTTCATTAAACTCAAAAAATAAATCTTGAAATGTGGGTGTATTTCCAAACCCCATATGCATTCCCCCAAACTTAAAGTTTTGCATTGCCCCCAATACACTATCATTAAAATGCAACGACAATGTGTACAAATAAAATGAAAATTATAGCTACATGTAATGCATGAACACTACAGCTAAAACTTAAAAATAAACTAACTCAAGTTTCCTTGCCCATTAATGTGGTTGCACGATGTTTCTTCTTCCTCCTCCTTCTTGTATTTTTTATCTTTGGAGCACTTTTTATTCTTTTCTTTGGGCTCCGCACGGTCCTCAGATCACTCCTCAATTTCTGGTGCTACACCGGCATCATCGGCTGCTTCTTGTGTAGGAGGGGTCACTTTGAGTAGTTCAGTATAGACCTCTATTGTAGCAACAAGCCTAATATGCTTATTGCTGATGGAATTGGCCAACTTTTCTATATCCTACATTTTGTGCAACAATGATGTCTCTGCAGTTAGGTTTGTTCCCTTGGTTTCTGCCTTGGTTTTGCCTTTCCTTGTCTTACTGGTCTCTGCCCCCTTCATTGTTAGTGTATCTTTGCCACAAGTCATCCTTTCAATAGAGGCTTCATTTACTGAGCCCTTATTCTCCAAGATCTCTTCATCATCACATGGCATGATCCCTTTCTACTGGTTCAGTAGCATCACCAACAACAGAAAAACCAAAATTCCAGTTTGCCTTGTGGCGCAATCAGCAATTTCCTTGTGGAGTATTGCACCGACATCAATCTTTCTGCCCTTGAAAATTGAATGTATCAGGCACATTCTATCGAAGTTGACTGTAGTGCTTTGAGTAGAGGGTAGTAGCCTACAGTTGATAAAATGAAACCAAATTTTGCTTTGCAGTGTCGGGAAGCAGTAGTGCATTGTTGAATTCATTTGATGTGAACCCGTCCACAACGCTCATTTGACACATATATCATTCACCAAAAGGTTCCCTTTGTCGTCTGTGATATCCTCAACAAACTCAGAATATTCATCTACATCAACTTTAGTGTTGTATAGCTTATTGATTATTTTAGCATCCCATGCGATTAAGCCTTCTCGAACAAAGATAAACTCTAACTCATGGTCATAAAGGTTACTATCAAACTCACGAACCAATGAAGGATAATAACTTTCAGGATTAGTGTAGAAAGTCTCCCACTTCAACTTAGAGATGGTTTTGTAGACTTGGTTACCTAAGTCTTGTTGTTACGAAAGGAGAATGCCCTGTTCTGGGTGGAAATGTCACTTTAAAATGTTCTCTTGAAACCGGTCCTTGGCTGCTTTCCTTAAAAAGATCACCTACTTCTTTTTCTCCATTGGCATAGAGGGTATCGATTCATGAACTGCAGTTGCTGAGGATGAGTGTTCTTCAACAGACTTGGTGGCTTTATGGACTTATCCTCTCGTTCTTGCCATATTTTGTTTGTTTTGTGGAGTGAATATGGTTTAAAGTTGTAAAGGTATGAGCTTGGGGAAGAGAAAGTGAATAAAAATTGCTGCTTTGTATGTGTTCAAGTCGACACAGTGAAGTGGGTTTATAGCGAGTGAAGGAAAAAGATAGAACGTCGTGATTTTTTATGTCAAGAGATATAAAGATGGTGTGAATAAATGTGTCCAATGGGAATTATGCCAGTTCAGACAAATCAGACGGCTAGGTCACTTTTGATCAAACAGTGGGATCTAAAAATTTTGATCTGCCCTTCATTTGTGGTAAGTCATATGTGACAGTACAATAGTACAAATTGCGTTGATAATAAAGTCCAAGTGCATCGACAATGATACCTAATTATTCTGCAAGAAAAAAAAGTAAAACACACTTGAGTTGAAACCAAAAAATAAAATTATGTAATAATAAATTCCATAAAAATTAAAAATTTTCAACCAATTTAATGGTCTCTGCCTGCTTTTGATCAATATTCCCAAAATAATGTATCAATCGCGGGCCATTCATTTTGAACTGGTGTCCATCATGTAAATCTCTAATTGTGACTGCACCATGAGGAAGTACTTCGACAACTTCGAAAGGTCCAGATCAACATGAGCGCAATTTTCCTGAGTGCAGTTTCAGTCTAGAATTGAATAATAAAACTTGTTGACCCGCAATAAATTGTCGCTGCAAAATAATTTTTTCATGCCATCATTTGGTCTTTTCCTTGTAAATTGCAATGTTTTCATAGGCATTTCTTCTAATGTCCTCTAATTGAGTGATATCCAACAGCCTTTTCTTTACAGCAGCTTCATAGTCTATGTTCACTTGCTTAATTTCCCACATTGCTTTGTGGTCCAATTCAACTGGCAAGTGACATGCTTTCCCAAAAACCAATTGATATGGTGACATCCCTAATGGACTTTTGTATGTTGTTCGCAATGCCTATAAATCGTCATCCAGTCTGGAAGACCAATCTTTCCTCAAAGGGTTCACAACCTTCTCAAGAATGTTTTTAATTTGTCGATTCCATACATCGGCTTCTCCATTAGTTTGCAGATGATAAGTAGTAGTCATTCTATGATTAACTCCATATCTCTTCAGTGCGGCTACCACTATCTTGCAATGAAAGTGTGTATCCTAATCATTACTCGATGCCTTTGGTGTGCCAAAGCGGGTGAGTGTATACTTGTGAAAAAATTTAAGCACTTTCTTTGCATCATCCTTTGGGATTCCAACAGCTTCAACCCACTACGAGACAGAGCCAACAGCTACTAATATATAAATATTTCCAAATGAATTTTGAAATGGTCTCATAAAACCCATACCCTAAACATCAAACAATTCAACTCCATAATTGGCTGCTGTAACATTTCATTGCGTTGGCGTAGAGAGCCAGTGTGCTGACACCTATTGCATTGATTCACAAAATTTTGGGCATCTTTGAATAATGAAGGCCAATAAAATCCTGATTGGATAATCTTAGCAACAATTTGCATGCCACCGAAATGACCTCTACAAAGGGCATTATGACAGCGCTTCAGGAATAAAACCATCTCCTCCTCCGGAACACAACGCTGAATAATGTTGTCATTGCATACCTTGAATAAATATGACTCGTTCCAATGATACTTCACTACTTCACGAAGAAATCATTCTTTTTTATGGCCTGTGACACTCAATAAGAGTTTTCCACATTAGATAATTAATCAAACCTACATACCAAGTGGTTGCATCTACAACAAATAAATTCTCATCTAGGAATGTGTCGATAATTTGAAGTATGTTTCCATCTCTTTTCCAACTTCTAATCGATACAGATAGTTTGCAACTTGATTGTCTAAACCATTACAGTCTTTTATCTCAATGTCAAATTCTTACAACAGTAAGATCCAATATATCAGTCTTGGTTTTGCATCCTTTTTGTAAAAATATATCTCAACGCTGAGTGATCAATAGATACAGTAACCATTGCGCCGACAAGATAAGAATGAAACTTGTCAAAAGCAAAGACTACAACCAACAATTCTTTCTCTTTAGTGGTATAATTAATTTGAGCCTCTATAACAGTTTTGCTACAATAATAGATGGCGTGGAATATTTTCCCTTGAGTTGTCCTAGAACAGCACCCATAGCAAAGTCACTTGCATCGCACATAACTTCAAAAGGTTGAGACCAATTTGGTGCAACGACAATGGGTGCATTTACTAGCTGCCTCTTTAATTGAATGAATGCATCCAGACATGCATTGTCAAAGAGGAATTTTCGATTTTGTTTCAACAATGAGCATAAGGGCTTTACAAATTTCGAGAAATCTCTAATAAATCTTCGATAAAAGCCCTCATGCCCAATAAAACTTCGAATACCTTTCACATTTTTCGGTGGAGGTAATTTCTCAATGATTTCCATTTTAGGTTTGTCTATTTAAATTGTAACACCCCGAACCCGAGACCGACACCGGAGTCGGACACGAGATGTTAACAAACTTTGAAAATTTTTTCCAGACACTGCCCAGTCTGAGTACTAGTCGCTTCAAAAATCATATCTTGAGATTCACAACTCGAAAATCAGTTTTGTGATTTTTACCTGAAACTAGACTCATGTCCCCACCTATGTATTTTTTTCTAGAATTTTTGGTCGGGCCAATTAGTACAGTTTATTAGTCAAAGTCTCCCATGTTACAGGGGTCGACTACACTGACCTTTTCCCATTACGACTTGGATATCTCTCTGCACAGAGCTTCAATACTGATGCCGTTTGTTTCTATGGAAACTAGACTCAGAGAGGAATCCATACATATATGGTATGACCCCTAATTATCTCTGGTCAATTTATAGTGAATTTCCAAAGTCGGAACAGGGAATCCAGAAACTGTTCTGGCCCTGTTCCACAAGAACCCGAATATCTCTTACTGTACTGTTCCTATGATTGTTTCGTTACTTCCATATGAAAGTAGATTCATCAAGGTTCGATTACATAATTTATTCACTATTTAATTCCACTCCTACGAATTCTTGTGATTTTTCCAATCCACACCACTGCTGCTATCAGCTTCTGTTTTCAAAGTAAACCTTACCTAATTTGGGGTTTCATGGACCAACTAGGGCCTTGTCATACATAAGCCCACATATGATCATACTTAGCCATTCCAGTGGCTGATCATTTGCTCAACACTTCCCTTCCAACTATAGTTACATCATGAAACCATCTATACATTCATAAACACGAATGGTCTAATGCCATACTCCACTTCTACAAGCCATTTTCGCATGGCTGTACACTTATACATTTCATAAAGAACTCGAAAAACCACAATGGGTAGTCCTATACATGCCATATCAAAATTCAACCAAAATAGTACCCAAAAGAGCCTTTGATAGTGTGGGCGACTTCGACTTCAAGATCCCGAGTCCGATAGCTGGAGAACCAAAAATCTATAAAACAGAGGAGCAGTGTAACGAGTAAGCAATTTATGCTTAGTAAGTTTTGAGCAAGGAATTCCAGCATAAACAAAGAATAACACACATTTAGCTAAACGGAATATTTCATAATACGCAATTTACCGATACCAAACTTGCTTCACAACATTAACAACCCTTATGTACATACACAATAGACTAACTTAGCCGAAGGCCGGTAGCTCGTTTATCAACTGAGCGAACATTTATTTGTAAGGGCTCGATTATATTCAACACATACGTAACATATCCCCATATTGGGATGTTTTTCGAGTATTCGCTGGAATTTTACAGCAAGCTCCTTCATTACCAAATCACGTACCTTCGGGATTTAACCGGATATAGCTCCTCGTTCAAATGCCTTCGGGACATAGCCCGGTTTTAGTAACTCACACAATGCCTTCGGGACATAACCCGGATTTAATAACTCGCACGAATGCCTTCGGGACTTAACCCGGATTTAATAACTCGCACGAATGCCTTCGGGACTTAACCCGGATTTAGTCTCTCGCACAAATGCCTTCGGATCTTAGTCCGGATGTATTCACTTAGCACAAAGCCTTCGGGACTTAGCCCGGACAGCATTCAATTAATCATGCACATCTAACAATAATTCATGGCACATTCATATTTCATTTTCATTTGCGAAACTCAAACACAAGGCACATATCGTCCTTGCACATTCGGCTCAATAGCCACACATAGAGCATGATTTAATCACATCGTAATTTAAGCTCTCTTACTCAAGAACTTACCTCGGGTGTTGTCGAACGATTCCTCTAACTATTCGACCACTTTTTCCTTCCCTTTATCGGATTTATTTCCCCTTTGCTCTTGAGCTTAATTAAACAAATAAATTGATTTCATCATTTAGGCATCAAAAAGATGAACACAAGGCACTTAGCCCATATTTATACATTAGACATTAAAGTCTCATACATGCAAAAATCATGCACCAACACAACATATTAGCTAATTTCTTTCCCCTTGGCCGAATATGCATGTCTATTTTTGGGGTCGATTTCAACACTTAATACACACATATACACACTAGTAAAGCATCCTCCCCCTTTTCATCAATTTAACACATGCATTGCTCATTAACATGCAAAGTTACATTCGGCCTTAGCACACATCTTGCTAGCCGATTCTTCTCCATTTAGCAACCAATGCACATATGTGCTCACACAAAAATGCTAAAAAGGAGGTTCAAGAATCATCAAGCCATCATCACATGCATCATTTACAAGCTTCATATTTTGCATGCAATGGCATTAACATGACCTCCACCTAGGCCGAATCTTAACTCATCCTCATGCCTCATCACCACAACATCAAACATCAACCAAGAATGATGCATCCATGGTCAAGTGCCATTTCCATCACATAGCAAGATTTAGACCATGGGCTAGGTAGAACTCAAGCTAACAACTAAAACATGCATGCATCTCATGGAACATCATCAAACATACCTTAGCCTAGCTACATGCATGGCCGAATCTCTTCACCTTTCTTCTTCTTTCCTCCTTAAAATTTTTGGCCAAGGATGAACCAAAGGATGAGAAATTTTTTTTTCTTTGTTTTTCTTTCTAATTTAGGCTAAATGAAGGTGAGAAAGGATGAACACAAAATTTTCTCCTTCCTTCTCTTTAGCTCACGGCAATGGGGGGGCAACCACACTTTTTTTTTTCTTTTGTTTTCCATTTCTTTATTACCCATACTCCTTATTTTATTCTTCCATTAACAAAACATGTTTCATGACATGTTTTGCCCATCATTCCTTGTCATGGCCGGCCACTACTCATTAGGGGGGAAATTTGACATGCAAGTCCCCCCTTTGTCCACATGCACTAATAGGTCCTCACACATTGACCTATCACATTTTAGAATTTTCTCACATAAGTCCTATTGACTAAATTCACATGAAATCAACCAAATTGAAGCTTGAAATTTTCACACATTCATAATTACATATTCTAGACAATAAGTATCACATTCAAACATTTCGGTGACTCGGTTTAGCGGTCCCGAAACCACTTCCCGACTAGGGTCAACTTTGGGCTGTCACAACTCTCCCCCACTTAAGAAATTTTCGTCCCCGAAAATCTTACCTGTAAATAGGTTTGGGTATCGTTCTTTCATCGAGCTCTCGGTCTCCCAAGTAGCTTCCTCGATCCCGTGTTTGAGCCATAACACCTTTACTAGCGGAACTCTTTTGTTTCGCAACTCCTTCACTTCACGAGCTAGGATACGCATCGGTTCTTCTTCATAGCTCATGTCGACTTGAATTTCAACCTCTGATGGGCTAATTATGTGCGATGGATCAGATCGATAGCGTCGAAGCATCGAAACATGAAGGACGTCATGAATCTTTTCAAGCTCCGGGGGCAAAATCAATCTATACGCAACCGGACCAACTCGTTCGGAGATTTCGTACGGCCCAATGAATCTTGGGCTCAACTTGCCCTTACGGCCGAACCTGAGTATCTTTTTCCAAGGTGAAACCTTAAGGAACACTTTGTCTCCCACCTGATACTCGATGTCTTTTCGTTTCAAATCTGTGTACGACTTCTGACGATCCGTGGCTACCTTTAGACTTTCACGGATTACCTTTACTTTCTGTTCAGCATCTTTAATCAAATCAACTCCGAAAATTTTACTTTCACCGAGCTCGGTCCAAAACAATGGTGTACGGCATTTACGACCGTACAAAGCCTCGTAAGGTGCCATCTTAATACTTGATTGAAAACTATTGTTGTAACTGAATTCAATCAAAGGTAAATACCGTTCCCATGAACTACTGAACTCGAGGATGCAACATCTCAACATATCCTCAAGTATCTGAATTATCCGCTCGGATTGACCATCGGTTTGGGGGTGAAAAGCACTGCTAAAATGCAGCTTGGTACCCAGAGCTTCTTGCAATTTCTTCCAAAATCGTGAGGTGAATCTCGGATCTCTATCCGACACGATAGAAACAGGTACCCCGTGTAATCTCACAATTTGATAAACGTACAATTCAGCTAGTTTATCCAATGAAAAATTCGTTCGTACGGGGATGAAATGAGCCGACTTAGTCAGTCTATCAACAACAACCCATATCGCATCCTTCTTACTTGCTGACAAGGGCAGTCCGGACACAAAGTCCATTGTGACTCGATCCCATTTCCACTCGGGTATCATGATCGGCTGGAGTAATCCTGAAGGCACTTGATGTTCCGCTTTCACTTGTTGACATATTAAACATCTCGAAACAAAGTCGGAGATGTCCCGTTTCATACCATGCCACCAAAATTGATGTTTCAAATCGTTGTACATTTTTGTACTCTCCGAGTGAATTGACATTCGGCTACAATGGGCTTCATTCAGAATCATCGAAATGAGTTCCGAATTCCTTGGAACACACAAACGATTTCTGAACCTCAAACAATCATCATTATCAATTTGAAACTCCGATTCCTCGTTCGGAAAACACTTAGCCCGTTTTGCAACCAATTCATCATCGACTTTCTGAGCTTCACGAATTTGGTGAGTCAATAATGGTTTAGCTTTTAATTCAGCTACTAACACATTGTCTGGTAGAACAGACAAACGCACGTTCATCGCTCGTAAAGCAAACAATGACTTCCGGCTTAAGGCGTCCGCAACCACGTTAGCCTTTCCCGGGTGGTAATCAATGACAAGCTCGTAATCTTTCAACAACTCAAGCCAACGTCTTTGTCGCAGATTCAAGTCTCGTTGAGTCATCAAATATTTGAGACTTTTGTGATCCGAAAATACATGGCACTTCTCACCAAACAGATAATGTCGCCATATTTTTAAAGCAAACACGATGGCAGCTAGTTCGAGATCATGGGTCGGATAATTCCTCTCGTGTGGCTTCAATTGTCTCGACGCATAGGCCACGACTCGACCTTCTTGCATCAATACGCAACCCAACCCAAGTAGGGATGCGTCACTATAAATGACAAACTCTTTACCTGATTCGGGTTGCACCAAAATTGGAGTTTCAGTCAAATGAGTTTTCAGTTGGTCGAAACTTTTCTGACATTTCTCCGTCCACTCGAACTTAACATCCTTTTGAAGTAGCTTCGTCATTGGCGTGGCTATCATCGAGAAACCTTTCACAAATCGTCGGTAATAACCGGCGAGCCCCAAAAAGCTCCGATCTCAAATCTATTTTTGAGAACACTGAGGCTCCCTTCAGTTGGTCGAACAAATCATCGATGCGCGGCAACGGATATTTGTTCTTTATCGTCACTTTATTCAGCTGACGATAGTCAATGCACAACCTCATTGTTCCGTCCTTCTTTTTCACGAACAATACTGGTGCACCCCAAGGTGAGAAACTTGGTCGAGCGAAACCTCTATCCGTCAGTTCTTGCAACTGAGCTTTCAACTCCTTTAACTCGGTTGGTGCCATACGATACGGAGCTATCGAAATCGGCGTAGTCCCAGGTACAAGCTCAATACCAAACTCTACCTCCCGAACAGGTGGTAAACCCGGTAATTCTTCCGGAAAAACATCCGGGTATTCACAAACCACCGGCACAGATTCGGGTTTCTTTTCTAATTCTTTGTCATCAAGTACATACGCAAGGTATGCTTCGCACCCTTTTCTTACATATTTCTGTGCCAACATTGCTGATATTACAGCTGGCATCCCCTCCAAGTCTGCAGACTCAATTCGGACTACTTCGTTATTTGCGCACCTCAAATCAATAGTCTTGCTCTTGCGATTCACAATCGCATCATGCGCGGTCAACCAATCCAAACCAAGGATAACATCAAATTCATCAAACGGCAAAAGCATCAAGTCCGCCGGAAAACAGGAACCTCGAATTTCCAGGGGACATTTCTTACACACTTTGTCGACAAGCACGTAATGACCCAAGGGATTTGACACCCGAATTACGAACTCAGTAGACTCAATAGGTAAAGTCTTACTGGATGCTAAGGTTTCACATATGTAAGAATGAGTAGAACCGGGGTCAATCAAAGCAATTACATTAGTATCAAAGAGAGTGAATGTACCGGTAATAACATCAGGCGAAGAAGCATCCTCGCGGGCACGTATAGCATAAGCTCTAGCAGGCGCACGAGCTTCGGATCTGGTTATATCATCTCTAGATCCTCTCTGACCACCACTAGCATTGCCCGTAATTCCAAATGGTCTACCCCGAGCAGTGGTAGCACCCGGTTTCCCACTCTGATTTTCATTCTGTTCAAACAACCTCGGGCAATCTTTAATGAAGTGGTCAACTGATCCGCACTTGTAACAGGAGCGGTCAGGGAATCTACAACTCCCCGAATGCCATTTACCGCAATATCGACACTTCGTTCTATCTCGACGTTCATTCCCAACACTGGCGACCGAAGTGCCTCGTGTACCCACAGGGGGTCGATCACGATCTCGTCTAAAAAGGCCCGAAGTGCCTCTAAACTGGCCCGCATCATCTCGAAATCTCTTCGATGTCTGTTGAAGAGACCTTCCCGAGGATCTTTTACGAAACTCTCCAGTTCCCTCATCAACTCTTTGCTTTTCTTTTCTAAGCTCTTCGGCTTTACAAGCTCGTTCAACAAGTACCACGAACTCTCATATTTCAAGAACGCCAACGAACATTTTTATATCTTCATTCAGCCCATCCTCGAAGCGTTTACACATAATAGCTTCGGACGAAACACATTCCCGAGCGTATTTGCTAAGTCTAACAAATTTTCGCTCGTAATCAGTAACCGACATGGAGCCTTGCTTAAGCTCAAGAAATTCCTTCCGTTTTTGATCAACAAATCTCTCACTGATATACTTTTTCCGAAACTCAGTTTGGAAAAAAACTCCCAAGTTACTTGCTCTCGGGGCACAACAGAAGTCAGAGTACTCCACCAATAGTAGGCAGAATCACGTAGCAAGGAGATAGCACACTTTAGGCATTCATCGGGTGTACAAGATAGCTCATCGAGTACCCGGATAGTGTTGTCCAGCCAAAATTCAGCTTGCTCGGCATCATCGCTATCCATAGCCTTGAATTCAGTAGCCCCATGTTTTCGGATTCTGACAACTGGGGGCTTATTTGACCTTATTTGGTCCGTTACCGGTGGTATTGTAGGTGCGGGGGTAGTATTTGTCGGGAATGGAGGTTGTGGAACAGCCATATTAGTTCGAATGTATTGGTTGAACCAATCATTCATCACGCTATAGAATGCTTGTCTAGCTTCATCATTCGGATTACTAGCATTAGGTTGAGAGTCTGCCGGCACTGTCCCTTGTGCGAGAGCAGGCGCTACACTCTCAAGATCATCAGCTACCTCTCGGTCATGATCGGGATCCATTACTATAAACACATTTACAATTTTCAGAAGTCACCACACTATCAAGTAATCACATAAAATGGCATGTATAGCTAGACCCAACACATTACGGTAGTCCTAGAATCGACTAAACCGTAGCTCTGATACCAATAAAATGTAACACCCCGAACCCGAGACCGACACCGGAGTCGGACACGAGATGTTAACAAACTTTGAAAAATTTTTCCAGACACTGCCCAGTCTGAGTACTAGTCGCTTCAAAAATCATATCTTGAGTTTCACAACTCGAAAATAAGTTTTGTGATTTTTACCTGAAACTAGACTCATGTCCCCACCTATGTATTTTTTTCTAGAATTTTTGGTCGGGCCAATTAGTACAGTTTATTAGTCAAAGTCTCCCATGTTACAGGGGTCGACTACACTGACCTTTTCCCATTACGACTTGGATATCTCTCTGCACAGAGCTTCAATACTGATGCCGTTTGTTTCTATGGAAACTAGACTCAGAGAGAAATCCATACATATATGGTATGACCCCTAATTATCTCTGGTCAATTTATAGTGAATTTCCAAAGTCGGAACAGGGAATCCAGAAACTGTTCTGGCCCTGTTCCACAAGAACCCGAATATCTCTTACTGTACTGTTCCTATGATTGTTTCGTTACTTCCATATGAAAGTAGATTCATCAAGGTTCGATTACATAATTTATTCACTATTTAATTCCACTCCTACGAATTCTTGTGATTTTTCCAATCCACACCACTGCTGCTATCAGCTTCTGTTTTCAAAGTAAACCTTACCTAATTTGGGGTTTCATGGACCAACTAGGGCCTTGTCATACATAAGCCCACATATGATCATACTTAGCCATTCCAGTGGCTGATCATTTGCTCAACACTTCCCTTCCAACTATAGTTACATCATGAAACCATCTATACATTCATAAACACGAATGGTCTAATGCCATACTCCACTTCTACAAGCCATTTTCGCATGGCTGTACACTTATACATTTCATAAAGAACTCGAAAAACCACAATGGGTAGTCCTATACATGCCATATCAAAATTCAACCAAAATAGTACCCAAAAGAGCCTTTGATAGTGTGGGCGACTTCGACTTCAAGATCCCGAGTCCGATAGCTGGAGAACCAAAAATCTATAAAACAGAGGAGCAGTGTAACGAGTAAGCAATTTATGCTTAGTAAGTTTTGAGCAAGGAATTCCAGCATAAACAAAGAATAACACACATTTAGCTAAACGGAATATTTCATAATACGCAATTTACCGATACCAAACTTGCTTCACAACATTAACAACCCTTATGTACATACACAATAGACTAACTTAGCCGAAGGCCGGTAGCTCGTTTATCAACTGAGCGAACATTTATTTGTAAGGGCTCGATTATATTCAACACATACGTAACATATCCCCATATTGGGATGTTTTTCGAGTATTCGCTGGAATTTTACAGCAAGCTCATTCATTACCAAATCACGTACCTTCGGGATTTAACCGGATATAGCTCCTCGTTCAAATGCCTTCGGGACATAGCCCGGTTTTAGTAACTCACACAATGCCTTCGGGACATAACCCGGATTTAATAACTCGCACGAATGCCTTCGGGACTTAACCCGGATTTAATAACTCGCACGAATGCCTTCGGGACTTAACCCGGATTTAGTATCTCGCACAAATGCCTTCGGATCTTAGTCCGGATGTATTCACTTAGCACAAAGCCTTCGGGACTTAGCCCGGACAGCATTCAATTAATCATGCACATCTAACAATAATTCATGGCACATTCATATTTCATTTTCATTTGCGAAACTCAAACACAAGGCACATATCGTCCTTGCACATTCGGCTCAATAGCCACACATAGAGCATGATTTAATCACATCGTAATTTAAGCTCTCTTACTCAAGAACTTACCTCGGGTGTTGTCGAACGATTCCTCTAACTATTCGACCACTTTTTCCTTCCCTTTATCGGATTTATTTCCCCTTTGCTCTTGAGCTTAATTAAACAAATAAATTGATTTCATCATTTAGGCATCAAAAAGATGAACACAAGGCACTTAGCCCATATTTATACATTAGACATTAAAGTCTCATACATGCAAAAATCATGCACCAACACAACATATTAGCTAATTTCTTTCCCCTTGGCCGAATATGCATGTCTATTTTTGGGGTCGATTTCAACACTTAATACACACATATACACACTAGTAAAGCATCCTCCCCCTTTTCATCAATTTAACACATGCATTGCTCATTAACATGCAAAGTTACATTCGGCCTTAGCACACATCTTGCTAGCCGATTCTTCTCCATTTAGCAACCAATGCACATATGTGCTCACACAAAAATGCTAAAAAGGAGGTTCAAGAATCATCAAGCCATCATCACATGCATCATTTACAAGCTTCATATTTTGCATGCAATGGCATTAACATGACCTCCACCTAGGCCGAATCTTAACTCATCCTCATGCCTCATCACCACAACATCAAACATCAACCAAGAATGATGCATCCATGGTCAAGTGCCATTTCCATCACATAGCAAGATTTAGACCATGGGCTAGGTAGAACTCAAGCTAACAACTAAAACATGCATGCATCTCATGGAACATCATCAAACATACCTTAGCCTAGCTACATGCATGGCCGAATCTCTTCACCTTTCTTCTTCTTTCCTCCTTAAAATTTTTGGCCAAGGATGAACCAAAGGATGAGAAATTTTTTTTTTCTTTGTTTTTCTTTCTAATTTAGGCTAAATGAAGGTGAGAAAGGATGAACACAAAATTTTCTCCTTCCTTCTCTTTAGCTCACGGCAATGGGGGGCAACCACACATTTTTTTTTCTTTTGTTTTCCATTTCTTTATTACCCATACTCCTTATTTTATTCTTCCATTAACAAAACATGTTTCATGACATGTTTTGCCCATCATTCCTTGTCATGGCCGGCCACTACTCATTAGGGGGGAAATTTGACATGCAAGTCCCCCCTTTGTCCACATGCACTAATAGGTCCTCACACATTGACCTATCACATTTTAGAATTTTCTCACATAAGTCCTATTGACTAAATTCACATGAAATCAACCAAATTGAAGCTTGAAATTTTCACACATTCATAATTACATATTCTAGACAATAAGTATCACATTCAAACATTTCGGTGACTCGGTTTAGCGGTCCCGAAACCACTTCCCGACTAGGGTCAACTTTGGGCTGTCACATAAATACCTTGACTAGAGATGCGATGACCTAACATAATACCTTCAGTTTCCATGAAATGACATTTTTCCCAATTTAGAATAAGATGTGTGTCTTCACATTGCTGCAATACTTTATCCAAATTGTCAGCAATGATCAAAATTATTTCCATAGACTGAGAAATCATCGATAAAAACCTCTAAAGAATCTTCAATCATATTTAAGAATATTTCCATGATGCACCTTTGAAATGTGGGTGGTGCATTGCAAAGATCGAAAGGCATACGACGAAAAGCAAAAGTACTAAAGGGACAGGTGAAAGTTGTTTTCTTTTTTTCGTCTGGTGCAATAGCAATTTGATTGTATCTAGAGTAGCCGTCTAAGAAGTAGTAATAGGCTCTTTCAGCAAGCCTGTCCAACATTTGGTCAATGAAAGGAAGTGGGAAGTGGTCATTCCTTGTGGCAGCATTAAATTTCTGATAATCTATACAGACTCGCCATCCCATAGGAATGCGTGTAGGAATTAATTCATCTTTGTCATTGCTAACCATAGTGATGCCACTCTTTTAGGAATGCATTGCACTGGACTTACCCAATTCCTATTAGAAATAGGGTAAATAATTCCAGCATCAAGCCACTTTATAATTTCTTTCTTAGTAAGTTCCTTGATCTTCTCGTTTAATATTTTTTGTTCCTCAATTGATTGCTTGCCTTTATATTAAAACTTGATATTGTGCATGCAAAAAAATGGACTAATACCTCGGATATTGGCAATAATCCAAGCAATAGCTTATTTATATTGCTTAAGAATATGGATCAATTTCTCTTCTTGAGCTACATCCAGTGTTGCGGAGACAATAACTGGGAGAGTATTGTTATTACAAAGAAAGACGTATTTAATATGAGTAGGCAGTGGTTTCAATTCCATAGTAGGAGCTTCATCGATAGATGTTTTAAAAATTGGAGTTGTTCTGTTAGCTAAGTCTAAGGATTCAATCTGCCATCCATGCCTAAGTTTAATATTATTAGCTTCAACCATGCTGTTACAATTATCTAAGAATTCATCAATTGATGTCACTACAAACTCCTCAAAAAGTATTATGCTTTGGTTATCAAATTCTTCCTTAATTAGATCATCTAGCACATCGAAAGTATGGCATTCTTCTTTATCCTTGCATTGAATGGATTCAAAAACAATGAAGGTGACGTGCTCATCGTATGAGTAAGTGACACGACCATGTGGAGATTGGAGCTATCACACATGGGCGTGTACGATTTCCATACGGGCGTGTGCAATTAGCCTACAAGTTTTTCACATTGCAAACATGGTCGATTAATGACACACAGTCTAGGGGACACAATCGTGTGGGTTTTGGGGATTTGAATTTTTGTCTTTTTAAATAACTTATAATTAGATAAGATTGAGGTGTTATAAGGTTGGGGTGTGTCTTTGGGTGGTCGTTAGCCAAAGAGTCACTTAGGTGGCTAATGTAATGCTTCAAATTTGGGTCGATCTATCACGGTTGGGTTTGGGATGTCACATTTGGTGGTATCAGAGCTCTAGGTTTAAACCTTAGGTTAGCCTAGGTTTGTTGAATAATAATGATATTTGTTTATGATTTTTGTTTGCTTGTGTTGAATAAAAATTTCGTATTTTTTCCGATGCATGATCTTTGTGATATAAATTATTCTTGAGGTACGATTGGAGAAACAATGCCCTATAGGAACTGTACTTAGTTAAATCTTGGATCTCTTATAGCTACTCACTCTTGGTATGTTTCTTTTACTCTTTCTCTTTAGTATACGGTAGTTTTTATGCCTCTATATTGTGATCGGGGTAGTACGGATGACAATGCATCATTGTAGGATAATGCTCAGATAGGTCACGTCAAGCACTTCATGTCTGAGATGGTAGGAGCACTACAGTGTATTGCTGGTGCTAACGGTACTTCGACTTGTCAGTGTCTACCACTAAAGCATTTATGGGCTCCTTGTGGTAAGGAGTTTCGTGGTGTTAGGGGCTGTGATCCAACACATGCAGAGTATTGGTTAGAGGGCATCATTCTTGTTCTTGGTCAGATGGGTTGTTCTGGCGAGGATAAGTTGGGTTGGGTTGTGTCATATCAATGCTAACAGATGAGGCTCACAGATGGAGGATGATTATCGGGAGGGGTACTGCACTGGATTTTCTGACTTGGGAGTTCTTCTTAGCATTGTTCTAGATGAAGTTTATAATCGAGCAGTATCTCAAGGCTAGAAGATGGGAGTTTATGGATCTTGTTCAAAGTATTCTACCAATGGACGGGTGCGGGACTGAGTTTGTTCGGTTGAACTAGTATGCTTCTATGTTGGTGTCTTCTGAGGTGAATCGTTATAAAAGGTTCAAGTTCAGGCTGAACCGTGAGATTAAGCTCCATTTGGTTGCTCTGAATATCGAGGTTTACGACGAGTTAGTTGAGAAGGCTTGTGTATTAGAGGGAGTTTGGAGGAGCAGCCCAAAGCTGCTTCATCTAGAGCTGTTAAAAGGTCGACTAAGGCTGCTAATGGTTTTGGTCGTAAGGGTAAGAGAGGTCATTTCGGTAGATTTAGACGACATGTTGCTGGTGGTCGTGGTTAGGATAGGCAAGCTACGAGAGTTGAGGCTGGTCCTTTTGATAAGGGGGCTATTGCATGGCTAATATGTGAGCATTGTAGTAGACGTCATCATGGTGAGTGATGGAGAATGACGGGTTCTTATCTTGTCTGTGGTTCGATGGAGCACTTTGTGAGTGACTGCCCAAGGAGAGCCATTTTTTTTCGCGATCAGCCTGTTGCTACTGTAGCTGTTGCACTTGCTCCGACTCAAGGGAGAGGCCGTGGTAGAGGTGCTGGTCAACATGGTGCTAGCTTTAGTTGATTCTGGTGTGATGAGGTCATTTATCTTGAGAGACATAGCTAGAGAATTGGGGATTGCTGTAGAGACATATAAATCGAGTGTTACAGTTAAGAGCCCTCTGGGTGATAGTGTAGTTGTGGATCAGGTTTATCGTCATTGTCCTCTTATGGTTCAGGGACAAGTGTTCTCGGTTGATATTCTTGAGTTACTATTTTGGGGTTTTGACATCATTTTTGGTATAGATTGGTTGTCCAAGCATCAGGCTAAGTTGGATTGCGAGGCAAATTTAGTGACTCTGTGTGGTGCTAGAGGTTCAAAAGTTGTTGTTGGTGGTGAGAAGTTTGAGTTGTTGTTGAATGTGATTTCTTCGCATTGTGCTAAGAAGTTGGCCTGGAAAGGTTGCAAAGCTTATCTAGCCTATATCCTGAATGTCGATAGTTGGGAGATGAGGTTGGATGGGTTTTGAGATGTATGTGATTTTATGAATGTGTTTCGTGAGGAATTGTCGGGATTACCGCCGAATAGAGAAGTTAAGTTCGGTATTAAGCTCTATCTCGATATTATTTCGGTGTCTATTGTGCCCTATCTCATGGCACTTAAAGAACTAAAAGAGTTGAAGTTGTAGTTGTAAAAGTTGTTGGATTATGGGCTCATTCATTCAAGTGTGTCTCCGTGGGAAGCACTGATGTTGTTTGTGAATAAGAAGGATAGGACTTTGAGGCTATGCATCGATTATTTCCAGCTAAATAAGTTGACCATCAAGAGTAAGTATCCACTACCGAGGATTGATGATCTATTTGACCAGTTTTGGGAGCTTCAATTTTCTCGAAGATTGATCTGAGGTCTCGGTATTATCAGTTGATGGTTAAGGATTCGGATGTGATGAAGACTTCTTTCAGGACTCGATATAGTCATTACGAGTTTCTTGTCATTCCATTCAGGTTAACGAATATACCTGCCACATTTATGAACATGATGAACCGAGTACTCCATTCCTACCTAGACTGATTCGTAGTGGTTTTTATAGATGATATATTGGTGTATTCTTGATCAGAGGATGACCACGATGAGCACTTAAGAGTGGTTCTGCAAGTTTTGTGGGAGAAGCAGTTGTATGCGAAGCTATGCAACAGTGAGTTTTGGCTTCATAAGGTGGTTATTTTTGGTCATGTCATTTCAGCTGAGGGTATTTGGGTTGATCCGAAGAAGGTTGAGGTAATTTTGGATTGGAAGCCACCGAGAACTGTTTTTAAGGTTAGAAGTTTCTTGGGGTTAGCTGGTTATTACTGTCGCTTTATCGAGGGGTTTTCGAGCATTGCTGCTCTTTTAACAAAGTTGCTTCAATAGAACACTACCTTAGAGTGGACTGATGAGAGGCAAAAGTGTTTTGAGAAGCTGAAGCTAGTTTTGATCGAAGCACCAGTGTTGACACAGTCGCTATCCCGTAAGGAGTATATGGTCTACAGTGATGCTTCTTATATGAGACTGGGTTGTGTGCTGATGCAAGAGGGTAGGGTCGTTACTTATGACTGAGGTAGTTGAGGCCTCATGAGTGTAACTATCGGACTCACGATCTCGAGTTAGATGTCGTAGTCTTAGCGCTCAAGATCTGGCGTCACTACCTGCACTGTGAGAGGTGTGTGATATACACCAATCACAAGAGTCTTAAGTATCTTCTAACCTAGAAGGAGTTGAACTTGAGACAGAGGTGCTGGATTGAGTTGCTAAAAGATTATGATTGTGTGATTGAGTACCATCCTAAGAATGCGAATGTAGTTACAGTTGCTCTGAGTTGCAAGTCTCTAGTTTATTTGAGGGCTATGTTTGTGAGGTTGTCTATCTCTGAGGATGGGGGTTTGTTGGCTGAACTTTAGGTGAGGCCAGTTCATTAGCAACAAATTCGTGAGTGTCAGCCTTTTAATGAGAGTTTGGCTCGTTGGATTCGTCAAGTTGTGGTAGGTGTTCAGGGGGATTCTGATCTCAACTCTGATGGTGTTTTGTGTTTTCGAGGTCACTTGTGTGTTCCAAGAGACGAGGATCTGAGGGACTCGATTCTTACTGAAGCTCATAATAGTCCTTTTACAATGCATCTCAGTGGGAATAAGATGTATCAAGATCTTCGGGTTCTATTTGGTGGCCTAGGTGAAAGAAGGAGGATGCTGACTTGTTGTGAGATGTTTGGTTTGTTAGAGGGTGAAAGCTGAATATCAGTGTCCGTCAGGTTTGCTTCAATCTATTTAAATTCTGGAGTGAAAATGCGAGCAGATTATGATGGACTTCATTTCAGGTTTCCCTTTGACTCCGACATGTAAGGATTCAATCTGGGTGATTGTAGAAAGATTTACGAAATCTGCACATTTTCTGTCATTTTGTATGACTTTTAGTCTGCATCAATTAGCTGAGCTCTCCATTCAAAAGATTGTTCGTCTTCATAGAGTTGTTGTTTCGATCATATCAGACCATGATCTATGGTTTACTTCGAGATTCTTGAAGGCATTGCATGAAGATTTGCTTTCAAAGCTTCGTTTCAGTTTAGCTTATCATCTGCAGTCTGATAGTCAATCAGAGAGGGTGATCCAGATTATTGAGGACATACTTCGTAGTTATGTTATCAACTTCGGAGCTAACCGAGATCATCACTTCCCGTTAGCCAAGTTTGCGTCTAATAATAGTTATCAAAAGAGTACTCAGATTGCACCGTTCGACCTTAATCGGCATGTGGACCATGTCCATCACTTCTACATAGTGTTGTAGTTCAACTATGTTGGTAATGTCACGGTTTAAACCCGTAAGGAACCTAGCCATGGTCACCTCTCAATCCTCCTCAATATCAACTCGAATCATCGCTATCTCCATCTCCTTATAATAATCTTCAACACTTCTATTTCGTTGAATAAGGTTTTGAAGTTGCTGATAAAGATCTCGATGGTAGTACGATGGAATAAATCTTTTCCGCACGATTGATTTCATTTCTTCCCAAGTAGAGATGGGTCTTTAACCATTTCATCTTCGACTTGTTACAAGCTGGTCCCACCACACTATGGCATAATAAGAAATCTCAATTTCCACGAGTTTCACCTTTTTACTCTCCGAATAGTTGTGGCAATCAAAAACAAGCTCGATCATCTTTTCCCACTCCAAATAAGCTTCAGGGTCATTCTTACCTTGGAATGGTGGAATTGTCATTTTGATATTCTTAAGATTGTCATTCGGTCGATCACGATCTCTAGGACCTCGTTGTCATTGACGGCCTCAACGTCGCACACTTTGGGTTGATGAATGATCACTTTCTTGTTCACTTACTTCATAAGGATCTTAGATTGGACGTCCTTGCTCTAATCTTGCACCTTCCGGAGTCATCTAACGTGGTTCTCATTTCTCGACTCGATATAAACGATCTTCGATTGGTTCAAGTTTTCTATCAAATAATCGCTCAATCTCTCGCATAATTTCTTGAAGGGTAAGATCTGGCACTCCTCCTCCAACATTTCTTACGGGACAGAACCCTCCTTTCAAATTTTGATTTCTTTCCGGACTTCGTGACATTTTTTTTAAAGAACTCACAACAAAGAACCTCATTATTCACTCACAAAGAAATCTCACACACTTGGTTTTTATGCTCTCTAATAAACTCACTACTCTCTTGCCTCTTTCCACTTACTCCTCCTCTCTAAGTTCTTAGGAATTATTTAAACTTAAAAGGCAGTTGTTGTGGGTCGGCTTAGAAATTTGATGTTTGGGCTTGGTAAGGATATTGTAGGATAAGAAAGGTAGGCTTCAAACAAAAAAATGAAAAGGTCTGGGTGTGGCGGAATAGTAGAATATAGTAATGATAGAAATTTGGGCAGCAAAAAAAAATTTCAAAACTAACGTTTTTTTTTCACAACTTCATATCCAATCTTTTTGAGTTTGAATGGAAATAAAAAAATTTTCGTATCTTTTTTTTTATTTTTTTCGAAGAAACTACTATACCGTTATGCCAAAAGCGTCGATTCTTACTCCAAATTCGCTAGCTTTGATACCACTTTGATACGAACCGCCTCAGTGTTGAGTTGAGTCGTATTTGAATTGCCCGTGGTGAATTGAGTAGGATAGATTCGTTTCGGTTTTAAAAGAAACAAAATAGAGATAATGGCTTCAAACAAAGGTAGTAGACAAAATAGATTAGAAACAATAACTAATTAATTTGCTAAGATCGAGAATGAACCAACAATAATGGATTGTTGACCCGAGTCTCAAAATTGTTCTTAGGTGTTTATCGGTTTAAGGAAACAGCAAGGAACCTTAACCCACTATCAACTATTATAGGAACCAAAGGTATATTGAACGCCACGCCGAAGGTGAAAAGTTCAGTAAACAAAGAAAAGATAGACGCCACAAGCTACGCTTGATAAGTCAAATCAATTCCGTAAAAACAAAAAGAATTGGATAACTCACAATTCAAAGATTTCATGTATATTCAGCAAAAAGTCCTCTTTACAAAGGCTGATTACATCTATTTATAGTTCTAGAACAAGGTCACCGACTGGTCAAAAACATCCAACTTAGTGTGCCATAAAAACTCAAGTCTTTTCTTATGCTTGAACCAAATAACTCCTTCCTTGAAGTCACCTCAATTCAGCTGATTTGAATGTCTTTAATTGCTTGAAAATGACTCTTGAGTTGTCCTTAACCAGCTGAATAGACACCATCTTATTAACTAGCTCCTTAATGACATTTTAAAGGCTTGATTAATTCTCTTGAAAGCTCAAAAAAAACTGCTGGAAGAAGAAAGATTACTGCCAAATTTTAAAGGGCATCAAATGCGCTTTAAAAACTCCTTTAATGATGTTTAAGCTTCCTTTATAACAGCCCCTTTAATTGTAACTGAAAATAACTTGAACAGCCACTTAATTCAATGTATAACAGCCTTGAATTTTAACAACTATGAGCTGAAAAGTCACCAGCAATAAACACATGAAAACACTTATTAATCATAACACACATTATTACTTACTTAAATAAATGAACTAAAACATATATGCAATAATTATTCCAGCAACCAGTTTAATTAAAGAAGCATAATTAAATGAACTTAATTCATGCATCAATAAATAATCCTCGTAGCTAGATCAATTAAGAAGCATCGTATTTAATAAAGTTCAATAATTAACACATTTATTAAAACTTAAGATGAGTTGAATTAATTGGCCAGAAACTCATTTATTAAACTAAGATAAGTTTAATTAAAAGAAACAATTTCAGCTTGCAATAAATTTCAAGTGACGCCTATTGAACGGTTCGAAGCACGACTATCGAATTCGGCTACTTGCTCTCCCCAAGCTCGTTCCACATAGCTTGCTATTGCATTTCGAAATTTCTGAACTCGTGATTGAGTTACTGGCCCTCGTGGCAGTTCAACAGATTCGGTAGTAATTTCCCGGGCTAAGGTCGCATCATTCCCCTCTCTTAGAGGCAATTTGTTCCCAAATTGTCACCTACATCAAAAATGGAAAAATTAGCAACATTAAAAGTAGCACTAACCCCAAACTCACCAGGTAAATCTAACTTATAAGCATTATCATTAATCCTCTCCAAGACTTGAAATGGTCCATCTCCTCATGGTAAAAGTTTGGAACGTCTTTGAACATGAAATATCTCCTTACACATGTGAATCCAAACCCAATCACCAGGTTCAAATATCACTCGTTTACGACCCTTTTTAACTTGACGAGCATATTGCTTCGTGCTTCGTTTAATATTATCTCAACTTGCTAATGTAATTGTTTCACAAAATTTGCCTTTTTCTTTCCATCTACTTGTACCAATTTATCAGAAGGTAAAGGAAACAAATCCAATGGAGTTAAGGGATTAAATCCATACACTACCTCAAATGGTGAAAACTTGGTACCTGAATGTACCGATCGATTGTATGCAAATTCAATGTGAGGTAGACACTCCTCCGAAGTTTTTAAATTCTTACGAATAATGGCCTATAGTAGTGTTGACAAAACTCTATTAATAACCTCTGTTTGGCCATCAGTTTGGGGATGACTTGTGGTGGAAAATAATAGCTTAGTTTCAAGTTTTCCCCATAAAGTCCTCCAAAAGTGGCTGAGAAATTTAGTGTCTCGATCTGAAACAATGGTTCTTGGAACTCCATGCAATCGTACAATCTCCCTAAAAAATAGATTGGCAACATTTAAAGCATCATCAGTTTTGTTACATTCAATGAAATGAGCCATTTTTGAAAATCGATCAACTACAACAAACACAAAATCTTTTCCATTATTTGTTGTAGGAAGACCCAAAACAAAGTTCATAGAAATATCCATCCATGGCATTTCCGGGATCAGTAGTGGAGTATAGAGTCCATGTGGCTGAATCTTTGATTCACCTTCTTGCAAACAATACAGCGATTACACACTTTAGCCACATCTCGTTTCATCTTCGTCCAATAAAAGTGTTCTTGAAGAACGGCCAAGGTTTTGGCAATACCAAAATGTCTCATTAAACCCCCACTATGTGCTTCATGAACTAGCAAATTTCTATTTGATCCTTGGGGTATGCACAACTTATTTTCTCTAAATAGGAATCCATCTTGCTAATAGGACCTATCATACGCACCTTGCACACATAGCTTATAAATTTCTCCAAAATCAGAATCATCAGCATATAATTCCTTTAAATAAGCAAAACCAAGTAATCTAAGATCCAAATAATTTAAAAGAGCATACCTTCGTGATAACGCATCCGCCTTACCTTGCTTATATTTAATCACGTATGGAAAGGATTCTAAGAATTCTACCCATTTTGCATGTCGTTTGTTGAGCTTAGTTTGCCCTCTCAAATGCTTTAAAGCCTCACGGTCCGTGTGTATAATGAACTCCTTAGGCTAAAGGTAATGCTGCCATGTTTCTAATGCACGTATCAATACATACATTTCCTTGTCATAGGTGGGATAATTGAGTGTAGCTCCATTAAGTTTCTCACTAAAATAAGCCACCGGTTGCCCATCTTGCGTTAAAACCACACCTATTCCTATTTCAGAAGCATCACATTCCACCTCAAAATTTTGTTAAAATCTGGAAAACATAAAAGTGGAGCATTAGTCAAACAATCTTTGATTTTAATAAAAGCAGATTCTTGTTCATCAGTCCAAATAAAAGGTGAATTCTTTTTTATAATACCAGTTAATGGGGCAGCAAGAGTGCTAAAATTTGGTACAAATCTCCTATAAAAGCTTGCAAGGCCATGAAAGCTTCTAACTTGTCTGATGTTAATTGGTCGTGGCCATTCTTGTATCGCTTTAATCTTCTCTTAATCCACCTCTAGTCCACTCGCACTTACAACAAAACCTAGAAAGACAACTTTGTTAGTACAAAAATTACATTTCTTAAGGTTTGCATACAATATCGTCAAAATAAATTAAAATAGCATGCAAATGTTCAAGATGTTCAGTTAATGATTTGCTATAAATTAAAATATCGTCAAAATAAACTAGCAAAAACGACCAATGAAAGACCTCAAAACGTGGTTCATCAACCTCATGAAAGTACTCGATGCATTAGTGAGGCCAAATGGCATCACTAGCCACTCATACAAACCGTATTTGGTCTTAAACGCGGTCTTCCACTCGCCTCTCTCCCGCATACGAATTTGATGATAGCCGCTTTTCAGATCGATTTTAGAGAATAATTTTGCACCACTAAGCTCATCCAACATATCATCAAGTCTACGAATGGGATGACAGTATTTGATGGAATCTTGTTGATGGCTCGACAATCTACACACATCCTCCATGAACCATCTTTTTTAGGCACCAATAGAACGGGAACCGCACATGGACTTAAACTCTCCCGTATATAGCCTTTTTCCATTAATTCCGCTACTTGTCGTTGCAACTTTTTAGTTTCCTCCAGGTTGCTTCGATAAGTTGGTCGATTCAGAATTGTAACTCTGGGAACAAAGTCTATTTGGTGTTCAATACCTCGAAAATGAGGCAATCCACTTGGCACATCTTCCGGGAAAACGTCTTTGAATTCCTAAAGCAATGAAACAATAGACAAAGGTAAAGAATTATCAAGTTCGTTAGCTTCAAATAAGCATTCCTTGTACATAAGTACAAGCACGGGATGATGCAACAACAATGACTTCCTTATCTCTTTTTCTCTCACAAATACGCTCATTTTTCCACTCTCAATTTCTTTTTGACTTTCTTGTTCCTCTCGTACTTTTACCTCTATTCCCTCAATTTTTTCTTTGTTTTTATCATTGCTCTTGTCTCTCTCTTTTTCAATATTTTCTTTCAACTTCAATTGATCTTGGTACACTTGTTTTGGAGTCAACGGTGCTAAAGTTACATTCTTACCATGATGCTTGAATGTATAGCGATTTGTATAACCATCATAGATCACGCGCCTATCAAACTGCCATGGACGTCCCAAAAGTAGATGTCCCGTATGCATAGGAACTACATCGCACACCACTTCATCTTGGTACTTTCTAATAGAAAATTCCACCACAGCTTGTTTCGTTACTTTTAGCTCACCTCCATCATTTAGCCATTGCAACTTGTATGGAGTTGGGTGTTTAGTTGTAGCCAAACCTAGTTTTTCCACCAACATAATACTAGCTACATTACTACATCTTCCACCATCAATGATCATGCTACATACCTTGCCTTGGATGTGGCATCGAGTGTGGAAAATATTCTCCCTTTGTTGATCAGTTTCAACACTTTGAATGCTGAGGCTTCTCTTCACAACAAGAATTCCTCCTTCAATAGGTAACTCTAAATCTTTCTCTTCTTCATCGGATGGCATTTCAGGTTCATTTTCATCCTCTTCCTCGGACTCAATTTCTCCATTAGCTCTTATCACTGTAATTCGTCGATTGGGACATTGACTAGCTATGTGCCTTCGGTCTTGACACTTGAAACATCTTATGTCTCTCGTGCGATTCGGCGCTTGCTCATTTTTATTTTGACTTGTCTCTCCAATGGGCTGGTTTGATTTAGCTGCTACACTCGGCTCCTTTGTTTGAACAGGGGGTTTGTTGACTCCTTGACTCTATTTGTTAGTTGAAGAATTGGCATAGGGTCTACTAACTCCTTTTCGCTTAAGTTGCTTTTCAACCTTAATCGTCATGTGGACCATGTCCATCACTTCTACATAGTGTTGGAGTTCAACTATGTTGGCATTTTCACAGTTTAAACTCGCAAGGAACCTAGCCATGGTCGCCTCTCGATCCTCCTCAATATCAGTTTGATTCATCGCTATCTCCATCTCCTTATAATAATCTTCAACACTTCTATTTCCTTGAATAAGGTTTTGAAGTTGTTGATAAAGATCCCGATGGTAGTACGATGGAATAAATCTTTTCCGCATGATTGATTTCATTTCTCCCCAAGTACAAATGGGTCTTTCACCATTTTGTATTCGACTTGTTACAAGCTGGTCCCACCACACTATGGCATAATCAGAAAACTCAATTGCCATGAGTTTCACCTTTTTACTCTCCGAATAGTTGAGGCAATCAAAAACAAGCTCGATCTTCTTTTCCCACTCCAAATAAGCTTCAGGGTCATTCTTACCTTAGAATGGTGGAATTGTCATCTTGATATTGTTAAGATTGTCATCTGGTCGATCACGATCTCTAGGACCTCGTAGTCGTTGACAGCCTCAACGTCCTACACTTTGGGTAGATGAATGATCACTTTCTTGTTCACTTGCTTCGTAAGGATCTTAGATTGGACATCCTCGCTCCAATCTTGCACCTTCTGGAGTCATCACTGACGTGGTTCTCGTGTCTCGACTCGATATAAACGATCTTCTATTGGTTCAAGTTTTCTATCAAATAATCGCTCCGTCTCTTACATAATTTCTTGAAGGGTAAGATCTGGCACTCCTCCTTCAACATTTCTTATGGGACGGAACCCTCCTTCCACATTCTGATTTCTTTCCGGACTTCGTGACATTTTTTAAAGATCTCACAACAAAGAACCTCACTATTCACTCACAAAGAAATCTCACACACTTGGTTTTTATGCTCTCTAATAAACTCACTACTCTCTTGCCTCTTTCCACTTACTCCTCCTCTCTAAGTTCTTAGGAATTATTTAAACTTAAAAGGCAGTTGTTGTGGGTCGGCTTAGAAATTTGATGTTTGGGCTTGGTAAGGATATTGTAGGATAAGAAAGGTAGGCTTCAAACAAAAAAATGAAAAGGTCTGGGTGTGGCGGAATAGTAGAATATAGTAATGATAGAAATTTGGGCAGCAAAAAAAAATTTCAAAACTAACGTTTTTTTTCACAACTTCATATCCAATCTTTTTGAGTTTGAATGGAAATAAAAAAATTTTCGTATCTTTTTTTTTATTTTTTTCGAAGAACTACTATACCGTTATGCCAAAAGCGTCGATTCTTACTCCAAATTTGCTAGCTTTGATACCACTTTGATACGAACCGCCTCAGTGTTGAGTTGAGTCGTATTTGAATTGCCCGTGGTGAATTGAGTAGGATAGATTCGTTTCGGTTTTAAAAGAAACAAAATAGAGATAATGGCTTCAAACAAAGGTAGTAGACAAAATAGATTAGAAACAATAACTAATTAATTTGCTAAGATCGAGAATGAACCAACAATAATGGATTGTTGACCCGAGTCTCAAAATTGTTCTTAGGTGTTTATCGGTTTAAGGAAACAGCAAGGAACCTTAACCCACTATCAACTATTATAGGAACCAAAGGTATATTGAACGCCACGCCGAAGGTGAAAAGTTCAGTAAACAAAGAAAAGATAGACGCCACAAGCTACGCTTGATAAGTCAAATCAATTCCGTAAAAACAAAAAGAATTGGATAACTCACAATTCAAAGATTTCATGTATATTCAGCAAAAAGTCCTCTTTACAAAGGCTGATTACATCTATTTATAGTTCTAGAACAAGGTCACCGACTGGTCAAAAACATCCAACTTAGTGTGCCATAAAAACTCAAGTCTTTTCTTATGCTTGAACCAAATAACTCCTTCCTTGAAGTCACCTCAATTCAGCTGATTTGAATGTCTTTAATTGCTTGAAAATGACTCTTGAGTTGTCCTTAACCAGCTGAATAGACACCATCTTATTAACTAGCTCCTTAATGACATTTTAAAGGCTTGATTAATTCTCTTGAAAGCTCAAAAAAAACTGCTGGAAGAAGAAAGATTACTGCCAAATTTTAAAGGGCATCAAATGCGCTTTAAAAACTCCTTTAATGATGTTTAAGCTTCCTTTATAACAGCCCCTTTAATTGTAACTGAAAATAACTTGAACAGCCACTTAATTCAATGTATAACAGCCTTGAATTTTAACAACTATGAGCTGAAAAGTCACCAGCAATAAACACATGAAAACACTTATTAATCATAACACACATTATTACTTACTTAAATAAATGAACTAAAACATATATGCAATAATTATTCCAGCAACCAGTTTAATTAAAGAAGCATAATTAAATGAACTTAATTCATGCATCAATAAATAATCCTCGTAGCTAGATCAATTAAGAAGCATCGTATTTAATAAAGTTCAATAATTAACACATTTATTAAAACTTAAGATGAGTTGAATTAATTGGCCAGAAACTCATTTATTAAACTAAGATAAGTTTAATTAAAAGAAACAATTTCAGCTTGCAATAAATTTCAAGTGACGCCTATTGAACGGTTCGAAGCACGACTATCGAATTCGGCTACTTGCTCTCCCCAAGCTCGTTCCACATAGCTTGCTATTGCATTTCGAAATTTCTGAACTCGTGATTGAGTTACTGGCCCTCGTGGCAGTTCAACAGATTCGGTAGTAATTTCCCGGGCTAAGGTCGCATCATTCCCCTCTCTTAGAGGCAATTTGTTCCCAAATTGTCACCTACATCAAAAATGGAAAAATTAGCAACATTAAAAGTAGCACTAACCCCAAACTCACCAGGTAAATCTAACTTATAAGCATTATCATTAATCCTCTCCAAGACTTGAAATGGTCCATCTCCTCATGGTAAAAGTTTGGAACGTCTTTGAACATGAAATATCTCCTTACACATGTGAATCCAAACCCAATCACCAGGTTCAAATATCACTCGTTTACGACCCTTTTTAACTTGACGAGCATATTGCTTCGTGCTTCGTTTAATATTATCTCAACTTGCTAATGTAATTGTTTCACAAAATTTGCCTTTTTCTTTCCATCTACTTGTACCAATTTATCAGAAGGTAAAGGAAACAAATCCAATGGAGTTAAGGGATTAAATCCATACACTACCTCAAATGGTGAAAACTTGGTACCTGAATGTACCGATCGATTGTATGCAAATTCAATGTGAGGTAGACACTCCTCCGAAGTTTTTAAATTCTTACGAATAATGGCCTATAGTAGTGTTGACAAAACTCTATTAATAACCTCTGTTTGGCCATCAGTTTGGGGATGACTTGTGGTGGAAAATAATAGCTTAGTTTCAAGTTTTCCCCATAAAGTCCTCCAAAAGTGGCTGAGAAATTTAGTGTCTCGATCTGAAACAATGGTTCTTGGAACTCCATGCAATCGTACAATCTCCCTAAAAAATAGATTGGCAACATTTAAAGCATCATCAGTTTTGTTACATTCAATGAAATGAGCCATTTTTGAAAATCGATCAACTACAACAAACACAGAATCTTTTCCATTATTTGTTGTAGGAAGACCCAAAACAAAGTTCATAGAAATATCCATCCATGGCATTTCCGGGATCAGTAGTGGAGTATAGAGTCCATGTGGCTGAATCTTTGATTCACCTTCTTGCAAACAATACAGCGATTACACACTTTAGCCACATCTCGTTTCATCTTCGTCCAATAAAAGTGTTCTTGAAGAACGGCCAAGGTTTTGGCAATACCAAAATGTCTCATTAAACCCCCACTATGTGCTTCATGAACTAGCAAATTTCTATTTGATCCTTGGGGTATGCACAACTTATTTTCTCTAAATAGGAATCCATCTTGCTAATAGGACCTATCATACGCACCTTGCACACATAGCTTATAAATTTCTCCAAAATCAGAATCATCAGCATATAATTCCTTTAAATAAGCAAAACCAAGTAATCTAAGATCCAAATAATTTAAAAGAGCATACCTTCGTGATAACGCATCCGCCTTACCTTGCTTATATTTAATCACGTATGGAAAGGATTCTAAGAATTCTACCCATTTTGCATGTCGTTTGTTGAGCTTAGTTTGCCCTCTCAAATGCTTTAAAGCCTCACGGTCCGTGTGTATAATGAACTCCTTAGGCTAAAGGTAATGCTGCCATGTTTCTAATGCACGTATCAATACATACATTTCCTTGTCATAGGTGGGATAATTGAGTGTAGCTCCATTAAGTTTCTCACTAAAATAAGCCACCGGTTGCCCATCTTGCGTTAAAACCACACCTATTCCTATTTCAGAAGCATCACATTCCACCTCAAAATTTTGTTAAAATCTGGAAAACATAAAAGTGGAGCATTAGTCAAACAATCTTTGATTTTAACAAAAGCAGATTCTTGTTCATCAGTCCAAATAAAAGGTGAATTCTTTTTTATAATACCAGTTAATGGGGCAGCAAGAGTGCTAAAATTTGGTACAAATCTCCTATAAAAGCTTGCAAGTCCATGAAAGCTTCTAACTTGTCTGATGTTAATTGGTCGTGGCCATTCTTGTATCGCTTTAATCTTCTCTTAATCCACCTCTAGTCCACTCGCACTTACAACAAAACCTAGAAAGACAACTTTGTTAGTACAAAAATTACATTTCTTAAGGTTTGCATACAATATCGTCAAAATAAATTAAAATAGCATGCAAATGTTCAAGATGTTCAGTTAATGATTTGCTATAAATTAAAATATCGTCAAAATAAACTAGCAAAAACGACCAATGAAAGACCTCAAAACGTGGTTCATCAACCTCATGAAAGTACTCGATGCATTAGTGAGGCCAAATGGCATCACTAGCCACTCATACAAACCGTATTTGGTCTTAAACGCGGTCTTCCACTCGCCTCTCTCCCGCATACGAATTTGATGATAGCCGCTTTTCAGATCGATTTTAGAGAATAATTTTGCACCACTAAGCTCATCCAACATATCATCAAGTCTACGAATGGGATGACAGTATTTGATGGAATCTTGTTGATGGCTCGACAATCTACACACATCCTCCATGAACCATCTTTTTTAGGCACCAATAGAACGGGAACCGCACATGGACTTAAACTCTCCCGTATATAGCCTTTTTCCATTAATTCCGCTACTTGTCATTGCAACTTTTTAGTTTCCTCCAGGTTGCTTCGATAAGTTGGTCGATTCAGAATTGTAACTCTGGGAACAAAGTCTATTTGGTGTTCAATACCTCGAAAATGAGGCAATCCACTTGGCACATCTTCCGGGAAAACGTCTTTGAATTCCTAAAGCAATGAAACAATAGACAAAGGTAAAGAATTATCAAGTTCGTTAGCTTCAAATAAGCATTCCTTGTACATAAGTACAAGCACGGGATGATGCAACAACAATGACTTCCTTATCTCTTTTTCTCTCACAAATACGCTCATTTTTCCACTCTCAATTTCTTTTTGACTTTCTTGTTCCTCTCGTACTTTTACCTCTATTCCCTCAATTTTTTCTTTGTTTTTATCATTGCTCTTGTCTCTCTCTTTTTCAATATTTTCTTTCAACTTCAATTGATCTTGGTACACTTGTTTTGGAGTCAACGGTGCTAAAGTTACATTCTTACCATGATGCTTGAATGTATAGCGATTTGTATAACCATCATAGATCACGCGCCTATCAAACTGCCATGGACGTCCCAAAAGTAGATGTCCCGTATGCATAGGAACTACATCGCACACCACTTCATCTTGGTACTTTCTAATAGAAAATTCCACCACAGCTTGTTTCGTTACTTTTAGCTCACCTCCATCATTTAGCCATTGCAACTTGTATGGAGTTGGGTGTTTAGTTGTAGCCAAACCTAGTTTTTCCACCAACATAATACTAGCTACATTACTACATCTTCCACCATCAATGATCATGCTACATACCTTGCCTTGGATGTGGCATCGAGTGTGGAAAATATTCTCCCTTTGTTGATCAGTTTCAACACTTTGAATGCTGAGGCTTCTCTTCACAACAAGAATTCCTCCTTCAATAGGTAACTCTAAATCTTTCTCTTCTTCATCGGATGGCATTTCAGGTTCATTTTCATCCTCTTCCTCGGACTCAATTTCTCCATTAGCTCTTATCACTGTAATTCGTCGATTGGGACATTGACTAGCTATGTGCCTTCGGTCTTGACACTTGAAACATCTTATGTCTCTCGTGCGATTCGGCGCTTGCTCATTTTTATTTTGACTTGTCTCTCCAATGGGCTGGTTTGATTTAGCTGCTACACTCGGCTCCTTTGTTTGAACAGGGGGTTTGTTGACTCCTTGACTCTATTTGTTAGTTGAAGAATTGGCATAGGGTCTACTAACTCCTTTTCGCTTAAGTTGCTTTTCAACCTTAATCGTCATGTGGACCATGTCCATCACTTCTACATAGTGTTGGAGTTCAACTATGTTGGCATTTTCACAGTTTAAACTCGCAAGGAACCTAGCCATGGTCGCCTCTCGATCCTCCTCAATATCAGTTTGATTCATCGCTATCTCCATCTCCTTATAATAATCTTCAACACTTCTATTTCCTTGAATAAGGTTTTGAAGTTGTTGATAAAGATCCCGATGGTAGTACGATGGAATAAATCTTTTCCGCATGATTGATTTCATTTCTCCCCAAGTACAAATGGGTCTTTCACCATTTTGTATTCGACTTGTTACAAACTGGTCCCACCACACTATGGCATAATCAGAAAACTCAATTGCCATGAGTTTCACCTTTTTACTCTCCGAATAGTTGAGGCAATCAAAAACAAGCTCGATCTTCTTTTCCCACTCCAAATAAGCTTCAGGGTCATTCTTACCTTAGAATGGTGGAATTGTCATCTTGATATTGTTAAGATTGTCATCTGGTCGATCACGATCTCTAGGACCTCGTAGTCGTTGACAGCCTCAACGTCCTACACTTTGGGTAGATGAATGATCACTTTCTTGTTCACTTGCTTCGTAAGGATCTTAGATTGGACATCCTCGCTCCAATCTTGCACCTTCTGGAGTCATCACTGACGTGGTTCTCGTGTCTCGACTCGATATAAACGATCTTCTATTGGTTCAAGTTTTCTATCAAATAATCGCTCCGTCTCTTACATAATTTCTTGAAGGGTAAGATCTGGCACTCCTCCTTCAACATTTCTTATGGGACGGAACCCTCCTTCCACATTCTGATTTCTTTCCGGACTTCGTGACATTTTTTTAAAGATCTCACAACAAAGAACCTCACTATTCACTCACAAAGAAATCTCACACACTTGGCTTTTATGCTCTCTAATAAACTCACTACTCTCTTGCCTCTTTCCACTCACTCCTCCTCTCTAAGTTCTTAGGAATTATTTAAACTTAAAAGGCAGTTGTTGTGGGTCGGCTGACAAATTTGATGTTTGGGCTTGGTAAGGATATTGTAGGACAAGAAAGGTAGGCTTGAAACAAAGAAATGAAAAGGGCTGGGTGTGGCGGAATAGTAGAAGATAGTAATGACAGAAATTTGGGCAGCAAACAAAAAAAATTTCAAAACTAACCTTTTTCTTTTCACAAATTTTTTTCACAACTTGATATCCAATCTTTTTGGGTTTGAATGGAAATAACAAAAAATTTTCAAATTTTTTTTATTTTTTTTTCAATTTGTTTCAAAGAAATTACTATACCGTAATGCCGAAAGTGTGGATTCTTACTCGAAATTCGCTAGCTCTGATACCAATTTGATACGAATCGCCTCGGTGTTGAGTTGAGTCGTATTTGAATTGCCCGATCGTGAATTGGGTAGGATAGATTCGTTTCGATTTTAAAGGAAACAAAATAGAGATAATGGCTTCAAACAAAGGTAGTAGACAAAATAGATAAGAAACAATAAAGAATTAATTGGCTAAGACCGAGAATGAACCAACAATAATGGATTGTTGACCCGAGTCTCAAAATAGTTCTTAGGTGTTTATCGGTTTAAGGAAACAGCAAGGAACATTGACCCACTATCAACTATGATAGGAACCAAAGGTATATTGAACGCCACACCAAAGGTGATAAGTTCGGTAAACAAAGAAAAGATAGACGCCACAAGCTACAATTGATAAGTCAAATCAATTCCGTAAGAAGAAAAAGAATTGGATAAATCACAATTCAAAGATTTCATGTATATTCAGCAAAAAGTCCACTTTACTAAGGCTGATTACATCTATTTATAGTTCTAGAATAAGGTCACCGAATGGTCAAAAACATCCAACTTAATGTGCCATAAAAACTCAAGTCTTTTCTTATGCTTGAACCAAATAACTCCTTCCTTGAAGTCACTTCAATTCAGCTGATTTAAATGTCTTTAATTGCTTGAAAATGACTCTTGAGTTGTCCTTGGCCAGCTGAATAGACACCATCTCATTAACAAGCTCCTTAATGACATTTTAAAGGCTTGATTAATTCTCTTGAAAGCTCAAAAAAACTGTTGGAAGAAGAAAGGTTACTGCCGAATTTTAAAGGGCATCAAATTCTCTTTAAAAACTCCTTTAATGATGTTCAAGCTTCCTTTATAACAGCCCCTCTAATTGTAACTGAAAATAACTTAAACAGCCACTTAATTCAATGTATAACAGCCTTGAATTGTAACAACTATGAGCTGAAAAGTCACCTACAATAAACACATGAAAACACTTATTAATCATAACACATATTATTACTTACTTAAATAAATGAACTAAAACATATATACAATAATTATTCCAGCAACTAGTTTAATTAAAGAAGCATAATTAAATGGACTTAATTCATTCATCAATAAATAATCCTAGGAACTAGATCAATTAAGAAGCATCTTATTTAATAAAGTTCAATAATTAACTCATTTATTAAAACTTAAGATGAGTTGAATTAATTAACCAGCAACTCATTTATTAAACTAATATAAGTTTAATTAAAAGAAACAAATTCAGCTTGCAATAAATTGCAAGTGACGCCTATTGAACGGTTCGAAGCACGACTATCGAATTCGGCTACTTGCTCTCCCCAAGCTCGTTCCACATAGCTTGCTACTGCATTTCGATATTTCTTAACTCGTGATCGAGTTATTGGCCCTCGTGGAAACTCAAAGGTATAGGACTCCTCTGTGTTGGTCCGATATGGAGGAAAAGAGGAACTTGAGTTTGGATTGGTTGAAGACGTTGAGGATAAGGTGAGATTTGTTTGTGAGCGGGTGAAGGTTGCGTTTGATCAAGAGAAGTCTTACTCTGACCTGAGACATCGAGACATCGAGTATCAGGTTGGTGATAAGGTATTTCTGAAGGTTTCGTCGTGGAAGAAAGTTCTCAGGTTCGGGTGGAAGCGTAACTAGAAACACAAAAATATACACACTTTTTCATGTCCTTTTTAACTTAAGTTCATGCAGTTTCGGTAAAATTCTTGTCAAAAAATATGTAATTATTAAAAAATAATTATTTTTTACTTAAATTATTAACATTTTGAATTTAAATTCATTTTATAATTAATTTTGATTAATTTTTATTATTTTTGACAAATTTGCATAAAAGGCAAAAATCGGCTCGGCAAACACTGCTAGAAGCACAAAATTGAGAAGCAATTTTGTAAGCATCAAGGAAAATTAATTTTTAAGTATAAGACGGTCCAAATTATGAACATTAATTCATAATATAATTAATTCTAATTTTAATCCAATTTAATTTGTGTTAAATAAATTATTGTTAATTAAATTATGAAAAGGGGCCCAGTTGAGCTGAACCGAGAAAATCGATCCAACCGAGCACTGGGCAGCCAAAAATCGTCCCACATGCTGACCCTATCAGCTTGTTTGACTGATTATTTTGCTTGCAAAATATCCCTTGAAGACTTCTTCAATTTGCATTCAAACCTCTCCACTATTTATGCCTTTCTAGATTTTCCCCTACCTTAAAACAGCAAGTTTGAAACCTTTAAACTTGCCACATGTGTGACCAGCCATGGAGGACTCTATGGCTGATGATTTTTGCCAATTTTATCAGTCATCTCAACCTATAAATACTCTCCTTGGCTACTCACTTCAAACACATCTTAACCCATTCATTTATTCACTTCTCTCTCACTTTTCTCTCTTCATTTCCTTCTATTGTTCTTCATTTTCTTCCCCTATTCCTTTTTGGATTTCACCTCTTGAAAAGGAGCCTTTAAACCACCATTTGGAGTAGAATTCAAGTTTTTATGGAAGCCTCGGTTCAACAAAAAGAAGCGGAGAAGGAGAAGCAGAGCAAACTAGTCAAGCCTTGGAGAAACACCAAATTTGATTCTTGTTCCTTATCCTTTTAATTTTATTGTTGTTGTTATGAACATGTCTATGAATATTTGTGATGTTGATATGTTTAATTTAATTAATATGGCTTAAATTTAATTCGTGTTAGGTTGATTGCATTTCATCTACTTGAGTTATTAAAATTGTGTTTGTGTTGTTATAGGCTTCGGTAAGATGTTTGATTAAGTAAAACCATGACTAAGTTATTCTTGCATTCAAATTTTAAGGTAACTAATAAATTAATTATTTAAATGGATTGAAATTGTAATTAATTGACACAATACTTAATCAATGCATGTTTAATCATCTAAGGTAGTTGAGGGTTAAATTAGCAACGGTATCTAACGATACATTAGCCTTGCATAACTTGCAAGATTATTGTGATTAAACTGTTTCAAGGTAGAAATACATTGTTACCTCACGTAATCTTTTATGTGCTTATGAGATTGAATTAATTGTTTGAATTGGGATAGAGATGTGTACAAGAGATTATATTAATCTCATAACTATATATGTGCATTAACACATTTGCTTATTAAAACTTGTTTAATCGGTTGAATTGACATAGAGATATATTCAAGAGATAAATGGATTTTGGTAGGTAAGTATGTTCATAAGTTAGCAAATTACCGAGTTGCCGTGAATTTATTTGTAATAACATAAAAATGAGGTTAATAATTCTAAGTTAAGAAATGTAATTAATCTAGCACAATTATGTCGTCTTGGTTAAAGTCATCTTTTGAAATCGTGCATTGGAATTTTTATTTTATTTTTATTTATTTCACTTAGTTAAAATCTTAGTTTTTAATCACCTCCTCAAATCAAAATATTTTTCTTCACCAAAGTGTTTTTAATTGCATTCATAAATAATTCTTTTCATAGTCCTTGTGGGTACGATAACTAGACATTTACTTGTCACTTTATTACTTGTTACGATTGTGTATACTTGCACATTTCTATCGTTCCAATAAGCTCAGTCCGAGCTTCATTGGCCCTTATGAGGTTGCCGGGCGGATTGGATCGGTTGCTTATCGTTTGTTGTTATCGCCTAAGCTAGATTGTATTCATTACGTCTCCATGTCTCCAAGTTACGGAAGTACAGGTCTGATCCTTCTCATGTTTTTTTCTTGTTGAGGAGGTCGAGGTTCGATCTGATCTTTCTATAAGGAGGAGCCGATTGCGATCCTAGATCGAGAGGTCAATGTGCTATGCAATAAGACGGTTTCGTTGGTGAAAGTTTTGTGGCACAACCACAAGACTAAGGAAGCCACCTTGGAATCGGAAGATGTGATGAAACGTCAGTGTTTGTATCTGTTTGATTCAGGTAAATTTTAAGGAAGAAATTTCTTTTTAGAAGGGGAGAGTTTCAATATCCCTAAATCGGGTCTAGTAGTTTCACGTATACTTTTCAGGTTTCGAGTGTGAAATTAGGAATTTTTAGGGTTTCTAGTAAATTTTAATTTAATTTAGGAGGTTAATTTCATCTATAATCGATTAAGAAATAATCTAAAATTCGAAATTTGAGTAAAATTTAAATATTAATTCAATAGGATTTAATTGTAAAACAAGGGAAAATTTAGAGTATTTATATGGAAAATAAACCTTAAAATTCAAAACTTTGAGGGGACAGGATTAAATAGTAAAGTAAGGGAAATGTGGGAGTGGCTATTAGGCAAATTTCCCAAATTTTTAAAATTTTTGGTGGGTGGTTTCAGTTTTAAAACTAATGTATCTAGTCCACTTTTCACACATTTTACATCAGATTAGAGAGTTTTAAAATTCATTTTCTTTGCATGATTTTAAAGATCTATCATCAGAGAATGGATCCAACCAATTTCCTTCTTAAAATACTCTCTCAATTCACCCTAAAATATTCTCAAAAGTAGCAAAAAATATTCTAAAATTTCTCAAGTTTCTTAAATCAAGGTTTTCAATCAACAAATTTAGAGCGAATCAAAGTTAATCTTCAATTATAAACTTGTTTTTATGATTATTAGAAACATTTTTACATGGTGGATCTTGAATTTTGAGAGAAAATCCAACAATCAATGGATGTTCCAACTCAAAATGGGTCTATTAAAAGGTTTTTGATGTTTTTTTATCAAGATTAAACATGATTTGTGAGGTAATTTAAAGAAATCTAAATTTTATCATCTTCATGAACTGATTTTTCAAAATTTTGTGAAATTTATGTAAAGATGAAATTGATGCTTAGTATAAGTGTATTTGGTCTAGTATTGATGATTGAAAGTGTTTAGGAGGGTTGGAAAGATCGATTTTGTGAGGAATCGAGTTTTCGACTTGATGTTACAAATCCGGTAAGGTATCTTTGTGAAAGGATTTCGATTAGGATAGTTAATTAAAATTTGTGTTTATTACAGCATTAGAAAGGTGGTAATGTCTACTTTATCTTTGTTAAATCTCCAAAACTTGAAGAGGACTAAGATAACCGAAATTGAAGCTTTGATTTACTTGGTTGATCACTTGTTTGTGGTAGAATAAATTGTGTGGTAAGTGTTTCTAAGGGCGATTTGGTAAATTGACCCTCAATTATGTTTAATTAGTAGCTTAATTGATGATTTCAATTGATTAATTATGGTTGAATGACTAATTTTTGCAAGCGTTAAGTATGACTCCTATTTTCAGTCAAATTTGAGAAATAATCTTCTAGTTAAACTCTGTTTATTTGTTTCAACCAAACACTGATTAGTTTAGATTATTTTATTATTATTTGACATATGAATTTAGCCTATAGATAGGCTCTTTTACAACCTTAGAAAAACCACCCATTTAGAGATTAGAACTCATAACACATTTAGAGAATTTTGTGTTTATATTTTGAGGGTTCTTTGTTTTCGGGTTTGGGGTTTAGTTTTATCTCCATCTTTTATTCTTCGTTCTTTTGTCATTATTGTAACATTATCTTTGCCCGTGGTTTTTTATCCTCTTTGGAGGGCTTTTTCCACGTTAAATTTGTGTGTTAAATTTCTCAATTTATTTAGCTATTTTGTTACTTGTTTCTTAATTGGGTCGATCCCTTCCAAGTGGTATCAGAGCTAGTTTACTTTTCATAGATCAGCCCATTCAGATATGGCAGCAGCAAGGTTTGAAATTGAGAAGTTCGATGGTGAGACAAATTTCAAGCTGTGGCAAGTTCGAATGATGGCAATTTTCGTTCAATCCGGTTTGAAAAAAGGTTGTTACCGGGAAAAAGCCTGAGAATCTAAATAAAACAGAATGGGAAGAGCTTGATTAAAAGGCCTTGTCTACAATCTAGTTGTGCCTCGCGAATACGGTATTGCAGGAGGTATTGATGGAAAAGACCTCATCTGCCTTGTGGAAAAGGTTAGAAACTCTTTATGCGACTAAGTCTCTAGCTAAACGTTTAGTGTTGAAACAACGTCTATTTACGTTTCGCATGAACGAAGGTGAGCTTCTTAGAGATCACATCAGTCAATTCATTAATCTTTTAAATGATTTAAAGAACGTTGAGGTTCATATTGATGATGAAGATCAAGCTATGCTATTATTGTGCTCTTTACCCCCTTCATACAAGTCTTTCAGGGAGACCCTAATTTATGGCAGAGACAAACTCTCGTTCGAAGATGTGAAGGGTCATTTGTTGAGTAGAGACAAAAATAAGCTTCATTTGGATAGCAAGGCAGATAGGCAACCTTCCGTTTTGATGGCATCAAAGAAACGAGATAAAAGGTGTCGCTATTGTAAAAATTTAGGTCACGTCAAAGCAAATTGTTATAAACTGCGAAATAAAAGAGCTACTGAGAGTAACGAGGAAGATGTAGCTGATGCTAATTTGATCGATGAAAGCGGTGATGATTTCTTGTTAGTGTCACTGAGCAATAACTCCAAGTTCACGTCTGAGTGGATCCTAGATTCGGAATGTTCTTTCCACATGTGTCCTAATAGAGAATGGTTCTCCACATACAGTTCGGTTGAAGGTGGAGTTGTGCACATAGGAAGCGATTCATCTAGTAAGGTAATTGGTATTGGTACTGTTAAAATTAGGATACACGATGGGACGATTAGGGCACTCTCAGATGTCAGGTATGTACCTGATTTACAAAAGAATCTCATCTCCTTGAGTATTTTAGACTTGAAAGGATGCAGAATCAACATCGAGTCAAACGGCATTAAAGTATCTCATGGAGCTCTCGTTTTGTAAAAAGGTAAAAGAACTGGCAGTCTTTATATTTTGGAAGGTTCTACAGTGACCGGTGAAATCGAACGTCCCTCGTCCGTTACAAAGTCAAAGTCAACTCGTTTGGAGTGGAGGAAACTTGGTCTAGGAGGGAAAAATGTATGACCATTTCGTTGAAGAGAGATTCTCTTTTGGATGCAGGTTTTGAAAAGTTAGGGCACTGTGTTCATGAAAATCAGACCCGAGTTATTTTTGATTTGGCAGTGTACAAGTCGAAGGCTAGAAGTCTTCTAGTTTCTAAGCACAGTTTCGACTCAGTTAATTCCCTGCATAGTTCAAGATAGGCTCATGGCGGGCTTTGGCAAAGATGGCGTTGAAGAAATATGAGTCAAGGTGGAGATTTGTTAAGTAAGACTCCTATTTTTAGTCAAATTTGAGAAATAATCTTCTAGTTAAACTCTGTTTATTTGTTACAATCAAACACTGATTAGTTTAGATTATTTTATTATTATTTGACATATGAATTTAGCCTATAAATAGGCTCTTTTACAACCTTAAAAAAACACCCATTTAGATATTAGAACTCATAACACATTTAGAGAATTTTGTGTTTACGTTTTGAGGGTTCTTTGTTTTCGGGGTTTGGGGTTTAATTTTATCTCCATCTTTTGTACTCTTCCTTCTTTTGCCATTATAGTAAAATTATCTTTGTCTGTGGTTTTTTATCCTCTTTGGAGGGGTTTTTCCACGTTAAATTTGTGTTTTCAATTTCTCAATTTATTTCGCTATTTTTGTTACTTGTTGCTTAATCGGGTCGATCCCTAATAGCAAGATTGATATTATATGTACAAGAGTTGAATTTTTATTGAATAATGGTAAGTAAGCATTTAGGTGGTTTTGTGCGATTTAACTAGGATAATTGTATTGATGATTAAAGCATTTTTATTGGAGTTTTTATCATGATATATTGGTGTTACAATTGGTAATTGAACATTGGAAAATGGCAAATGAAATACTTGAATTAATTGGATGTTAAATGGTTATGTTACATGTTACACATAAGCATTTTGTCACATTAAATTGAGAACAACAATGATTGATTTATATGTTATGTTTGACTGAATATATTAGCAACATGCATGGTGGATCCATTGGATGTAGTTGCCATGCCATAGGATTTATGAGTACTCACCTTTATTTGTGACATTGTGAGCGTATGGCTCTAGGTGGACCGATTTGTTTGGAGTAGATAAAGGAGTGTTGAGCATGAGTCTCCACTCATTGGGTTATTTAAGGCTCTATAAGGGAGCATGTGTTTCGGCCTGCTCAACTCCCTGGATTGTATTTGATATTTGTGGGAGTTCAGAGATCCATTTATTCAATGTATGATCACCCGGTTAAGCCATGAGAAGTGTATGCCAAGATATTTATGTGTGATTGTTGCTATATCATTTGATGATTGTAAGCCATGAATAATTTATACTTGGTAGTGATAATGCATATGGAAATTAAATTGACATGTTTCATTATTATGGATGATAATTGGTGATTGATTGGATGTGATTTAAGCATGATTTGGTTGTTGATTTACTAGTTGTTTGTATTAACATTCACTGAGTTTTTTAAAGCTCACACCCTCACAATTCGTGCAGATAACCATCGGGCTTGAGGAGTTGAGCAGCCGAGTAAGAGAGTTCCAAGAGATTTAGGATTGGTCGAGACTTTATTACACGTTTTAGAGATTGTAATCGGGTATTTTGGAACTCTCGGGAACTAGCTTAATTTTTGTTGTAAATGGACTTTGGACATTGGACATTTTATTTTGGATGGCTTTATAATAATTTTGAGGCATGTTTCAATTTAATTATTGAATGATTTACAGCGTATTGTTCCTTGATAACACGGTGATTGATAACACGGTGTTTGAGGCATGAAATTTCTACTAACGATTGTTTAAATGAAACTTCCATAAAGTAGTTTACTAGTGACTAAGGTATGCCACTTGTTTGATTTATTCAGTTTTTATTATGCGTGCAATTAATTGCCTAATTCTATATAATTGAGGCTTCATTGATGTGAATAAATTTAATTGAAGATGTAAGTGTATGTATGTTAGTTAATCGTAGTTAAATCGGGTTTAATTGGCCATTAAAATATGCAAAATCGGGTTTTAAAACAAGTTTTTTCAAAAATAGGTGAGGGGTTGGACACGGGCATGTGGAGATTTGAGCTATCATACACGGGTGTGTGGGATTTCCACATGGGCGTTTGCGATCAGCGTACAAGTTTTTCACGACGTAAACACGGTCGATTAATGACACACGGTTTAGGGGACACGACCATATGGGTTTTGGGGCTTTGAATTTTGTCTTTTTAAATTGGTATTCTAATTTGTTTAAGTTACAATTTAGTCCTAAAAATTGATTAGTCTTATTGGAGCCTTAGATGATAAGGAAACGTGGTAAAATTTTAGGACTAGTATCATAATGGGTAAAATTCGATAGGGATGCAGTTAATTTATAATTCAGAATAGGTCCTGATAGTTTGTATTTGATACAATTTAGTCCCTAATTTTGGCTAAAAGAACTCAAAAGGCCAGTAAACACTTAGATCTAAAATCAGGTTAGTTTTACCATAGGTGGAAAAATGAAGAAAATGCCCTTAAGTTAAATTACCTAGGAAAAGTTTAAAATTAGCTCATAATTTGCTTCCGCATTAATAAATAACTAATAATTAGATATGATTGAGGTGTTATAAGGTCAGGGTGTGTCTTGGGTAGTCGTTAGCTGGAGAGTCACTTAGGTGGGTAATGTAATGCTTCGAATTCGGGTCGGTCCATCCTGGTCGGGTTTGGGGTGTCACAAACTCATTACTTTCATATTTATAATGTGCAGCCACAAGAATTGTTACTATCAATTTCTCAACTTCATATGCACTTGTTTGCGATACTCCAATATATATATAAATAAATAATAGAACTTCACATACTTACCATAATTAACTAGACACAATGATATAATCACAAGCAATTTACATTTACATAACAAATTACTATGAACTTACCTACGATTACTTCCAATTGCAAAGCAAGGACTATTCCGTAATTTTTCTTTTTCCACAATTATTGTATTTTTTATTTAAGTCTTAATCTAAAATAATATTTAAATACAATTTATTGATTTCACATACTGTTCACATTCAATTTAATGCATATCACCCTTTTCATTAATTACACATTTTCCCTAAACTTTTACATTTATCACAATTTAGTCCCTAAGCTCAAAATTCCAATTTCAATGAAATTCCCAAATATCCCAAACTAGCCAAGTTTTATTCTAAACTAGCACAATCCTTATTTATTCAAAATTGACAAGAATTTCGATTAAATTTTAATATTTAATCAAATTAATCCTTTACTTAAAAACTAACAAAATTACTTAATAAACTAATTTCAATCAACAACTAACACTTCTATTTCATCATTTAACATCCAAAATAACAAGGATTCATCATTGGCAACATCTAAATCTTTGACAGTTTCAAAAACAAAGGTACAAGTTAGCTGGATCTAGTTGTAACGATATCAAAAACCGAAAAATTACAATAAACTAGTTTAAAAATCATACCATGCAAGCCTAAAGGAGAAGACCAAAGGTCAAAAATCCCCTTCCATGGAGGTTTCGGTTGTCCAAAAGAAAAATAAAGATGATACCACTTTTGTTTTATGGTCTTTCTATTTTATTATATCTTTCATCAATTATAATAAATATTATAAAGTATAAAACAATGAAATTCACCTAATAGTCGTCCCACATAAAAAATGGTATATTTACCATTTATATCCTTCCTTTTATGATGTTTAAGCCATTTAATCTATACAATTCACTTATAACAAGAGTTTTCCATCTTTTACATTTTAATCCTTTTTCTTAAATTAAGTAAAACTTAAAATTTTTTTACCAAAATTTAATACGACCCTAATATAACTCTATAAACATTAACTAAACAATAAAAAGTGACCTCATATATCGAAATTGCGTCCTGAAACCACTATTTTAGACACCACTGAAAAATGGGATATTACATTCACATCATGTTAGTACCAAAACTTTCAATTGAGCTATTCATAAACCACGATAGTTCAAATCAAAACAATTCACTCTTTAATAGTTAAATACATAACTCAGTCACCAATATCGCATTTACAAATCGTAAAATTTATATATATAACTATAAACTTTTCCTTCATTTCAATATTATTACAAACAACTTCTAAACACATAATCATTAATTATTCAATTTCACCACTTAACATCTCCATATTCATCTAAATATATCAATACGAAATATTTATGAATTCAATATTAACTTACCTTAACAAAGTAGATAATCTAAAGGATAAATTACTAGTTCCAGATAACTAAATGCAAGATCACATTGTATTAGTATATAATAATATATAATACATAATTAATACTTTACAAAAGAACTAATCAAATTTTATCAATTACCATATTTCAATGTACTTATCAACCTTTATACACAAGCATTTCATAATGCTATTTACCACATAGTAGCAATTCATACATTTAAAAAAATTAAGCAAATAAATAAGTTCTAAGCCAATTACCCGATGAACTATAGTAAATTGACTCGGATACTCGGGTAACTACACCATCCCAGAGGCACCGAAGATGAGTAACAGAGGAATTGAAGTGCAAACAAAGGCACAATTGTGCAAACAGAGGCACCGAAGTGCAATTCTGTACAAGCGTGCGTTCTAACCCTATTGGCATGCAAATCGTATCCTAATCGAGTACTACGTTCAAATGGACATTTAAATTGAATTCATTACATTAACAAAATCAAAGGCACTTCGACAATATCTGTACATATACCGTATATTTATTCCATCCGTTCTGAGATAATGTCATTCATATTTCACAACCATTTCTCAACTTTCGAATAGTACAATTTTACTTTATACTTAATTTTATACAATTCATAATTAAATTTCATTACTAAATATTCAATCGTAACTCAATTTAAACAAATTGAAAACAACATAATTTATAAACATATAAACTTATTCAATAATTTTATGAACCTAGCTAATATTTGCTAATGGTTGACACCTAGGAACTAACCCGCTATTTTCTCCTTTCCTTGGCTATCCTCCGTACGAGTCAAATCTTTATCTATAATAATTAAATTCAATTTATCAAATTCAAATACTTATTTCAACTTATTTTTGTGCATGTGTCCCTTAAGTTTTCATTATTTACACATTTTCCCTAAACTTTTACATTTCTTTGAATTTAGTCCCTAAACCCGAAATTTCAAATTTATTAAGATTTCAAAACTTCCCCATGCTAGCCGAATTTCGTCACAAACTAGGACAGCCCATATTCCTTTAAATTTCAAAAGAATTCCATGTCAATTTTAGCATTTAATCAAATTAGTCCTTTAACTAAAAACTATCAAAAATCACTTTACAAAATATTCCTAATTAACAACCAACACTTCAAATTCATCATTTAGCATCAATAATAACAAATATTCATCAATGAAAAAACCTAAAATCTTTAACAGTTTCGAAAATGAAGGTACGTATTAACTAGATCTAATTGCAACGATATCAAAAAATACAAATTATAAGAAACAAGTTCAAATTACACTCACGTGCAAAATTTTTTGCTTGGTCGAAAGCTCCCAAGAGTTCATCAATGTTTTTTGCCTAAAGGTAGAGGATTGATGATAATGGTAATGTTTTCATTAATTATTATTATTTCTTTATTTTTTATCACTTTTAACATTTATTTACTTTAATAATAACATATAATTTAGATAAAAATAAATAAAACATCAACCGTCCACGTTATTTTATTATGGTTTAATTACCATATAAATCCTCTTTCTTTCATTAATTAAACCATTTAAATCATTAAAATTCAATAGCGATCAAGTTCTACATATTTTATAATTTAGTCCTTTTTAATTAATTAACTAATTAAACAATAAAATTTTCGGACCGAACCTTCACATGCTAAAATAGTAACTCCGTAAATACTGAATAAAATATTTATGAGCTCGGTTTAAAGAAATGAGGTCCCGATACCTCATTTTCCAAAACCAATTGACTTTTGGAAGAACCACTAACACTTAACTATTTATTTAATTAACTAAAACTCATCAAATCAAAATTCAATATAAAATTATTTTTGATTCACATAATTTAAACACTAATTATTACAGATTTACTCATCGAATTTGTGGTCCCAAAACCACTATTTTCGACGCTACTGAAAACGAGTTGTTATAGTAAGAATGATATAAAGGTAAGATTTAAGAATTGAGATAAAATGTAAAGAGATGTAAAGTATAGTATGCTCAAGAAAGGAGAACTTTGAAGAAAGAAAGATAGTAGCCTCAGCACTGTACCCACCAAAGAAGAAAGAAAGGTCAAGAAATATCCAAGGATGAGCAAAATAACATATGCAACATAGAATGAATGAAAAAGGTATTCTAAGGTTTAGCTCACTAAGTTCTTACAAACTTATAGAAGTTGTTTCTATTTTTAGGTTTGTAAAGGAATGTACATCGAGAGACAATGCCAAGGCTACACCAAGGAAGTGGCACGCTGGGTTGTTATTCATACAGAGGAAAATAAGTGGCGTGTCAAAGTTTGGGCATAAGTTCATTAAGTAGTATCCCAAAATGTACCTAGCAGACTAAGAGATAAAGTAAGAAAGTTTGAAGTTTTATTGAGTTGAAATAATAACAATACATTGTATTTTTTACAAGAAAATCTGTAGTAGCCATAGATAGTGAATTGTACATAGGATAAATGTAAATGTAACCATACAATGTGCGCGAATCAGAGATTATGTTATAGAAAGATAGATGTTTACATCAATGAATAAGAAAGAAAAATTTCAAGTTACATCTGTAAGAAGAACATAACACCCGAGATTCGGATCTAGTAGATCGGGTCGGGTCAAGGGTGTTACAATATTAATTTAACTATTTAATTCACGTATAAATGAATCTAGAGCAAGTATTATGATTGTTGTAAAACAAAATCAAGAATTGTAATATTAAATATTTTTTTCACCCCAAAGGAAGGTTATATTGTTTTTTTTTTTTTTACAATGCCCAAATTTAGCAACAACCGTCAAACCGAACCGAACTAAACCGTGATTATCGATTTTGGATATTTAAAGTTTTTTTCTATACAGTTTTGGTTTCAAAAGTGAAAAACCAAATAGAACGATTTGATTCAATTTTTGTTCCAAAATCGAACTGAACCAAGTCGAACCGAATACACATCCAATAGTGATAGAATTTAAATGCATTTCCATAACTTCAATAAATTATAGTGTAGGCGAATGGTTGGGGTTAATTTTAGGTGATAGGTTGCGAGTTTGATCTTTTGGTAGGTTGAGATTTTTTTTTTACAATTAAGAAAACGTTTTAGAAAGAAAAATTTAGAAGAGAATCATGAATCAAGAGGTATTCGGACATCCACATCTCCATTGAAGGGACACTTATCTTTGAGCTGGGGCAGGAACCCAGGGTTGATTGCTGGATCTGAACCTCCCCCTGGGGTTAAGTTGTACAGCCTTTTTTGCATGAAAAAGCAGGCCGTCGCGCCAATGTATGTGAACCTGACATGTATTTCAGCCCCTATAAAAAAACATCCGAATCCAATTCCAAACCATTTAAGTCATTAAGCACATACCACCGCTTAGAAGAACAAGATCCTTATCAGAGAGACCCTTTTCCTTGAACTTTGATTTCAGAACATTGATTGAATCATCAACATCAGGCAAATTCGCAGCCAGAGACATCTTGGAGACCCGTCCATCTCTGCGCCCAGTTGAAACATCGTAAAATGGCTCATTGACCTGCAAAAACCGACACATGATGAGGCAAAAGGAAATTAAAGCTGTAAAGTAAGTGACTTTTTGAGTTTACCTACGAAACAGCATCTCTTGCAGCTAAAGAAACGATGTCAGCGCAAGAAACAATTCCAGGGCAAAGATTTTCCAACCGGGCTTTGCGCTGTCTATGACGTCAAAACCAACAACTCCCAAGTTTCCTTGTGCTTTGAGTTCACCATCCTCATCATTTCTTATCAGTATCGACCCATCACATCCCTGAAATTCAATATTACATCAGACATTAAGCTTCATTTTGTTTGCAGGGAGATAAACAGAGAAGGAGCAAGAAGATATAGATACTTGAACAAAGCAGTCGTGAAAATGAAGCCTTAGCAAGATTGCAGCATTCCTAGGATTGTCAGCCACTGCTTTCTGAACAACCTTTCGGATTATAGACTCTGCATTTGGGCAGGTTTTGTAGTAGAAACCAACTCTTAGTTGGCCTTGTGAAACAACTAAAACTACAATATTTGAGATAATAAGTGAAGCCAAAGTCAGGGCAATTTGAGTATTGCCTTTCTGCATTTTGGAATATGGTGAGTGAAGGCAAGAGAGTTGGAGGTTATAAAAAAAGAAAGAAAGGAAAGAGTGTTTTCCAAGAGAAAGCTTAATCTTCAATATGGCAGTTGAAATTGTGTCCTACTTACTCTCTTTTCATTCCTTTCTCAATAATTGGAATTAAATTAACTAATCATACTATCAAGGGTGGAGGGATTCAAGAATTATGAAACCCACCTCAATTTGTTGATTCAATTTTTTTTATTTAAAGATAAGTGGTCAATATGTTTTCGAATTCAAATTGAAGCACATACTACTCTTCTCTATTCTAAATTAGGCCCCTCTTATTTTAAAAAAATTATATATAAATTAAGAAAGAGAAGTGTTATTTTATGAGAATATATCACCTATAATTAGGTGTATTACAATCATGCAATTCACTGATTTGGAAAACAAATGATGGTTTTATTTTAGGAACTGATGGATATTAATATAATTAATTAGGTCTATTATCCTCTCCGAATTTTTAAAATTTTAGTTTTTTTTTAACCCTAAGAATTTAGCCTTGTTTTTCATATAAAATCAAATTGATAATATTATTAATTGAATTTTTTTAAATCCGGATGTCTTATAAGTAAACATTAATTTTAAATCAAATCTTTAAATATTAAAATGTCACATTCAAATTTAACAAGTGCTATCAATTTGATTTTAATTTTTAGATCAAATAAGGGACTAAAATGCCTAGAATGAAAAAAGGGACTAAATTTTTAAAGTTTGAACAGCAAAGGGACCAAAGAATAATTAAATCAATTAATTATCAATTTAGATACACAATTTCAAAGAGAAAGAAAGAAAAGGAGAGTGAAGTGAAGGAGACAAAGGTTAGGAAAAAAAAATGTTACATGTGTATATTTTGTTCGGAAGATTAAAACCAATGAGAAAATTTGGTTAAAAATGCAAAAAGAAACGATTCACTTTTTCGAATTATATTTAAAATAATTTACTTAAATTAAGAGAATAAAAAATTTATTTCACACCTTAAATAAATTTATTTTCTTTTCCATTTTTATCCGGAAAATAATGAAAAATAAAAATTAAGGATGTATTTGTTAAACTAAAAAAACTAAGTACTCAATTTTTAGACTTGAATTTTATTAGCACTGAATTTATATTGTATTGTTTGATATATTAGTAAAAATTAAGCACTCAATATAATTATTTTGGTTGATAATAGTAAATCTTGATTTTTGAATATTTATTATTTCATAACTTTAATCTTATTAATATGGTGTTATTTATTTTGAATAGTTTTGTATAAAAGTTAAAGATAAAATTTAAATATTTTAATCTTTAACAAAATTAGGAAATAATTTATTTTAAAAATAAAATCAATTTATTTTTTTGCACATTAAGTAATATGTAACTATCTACTTACTTATGATATTCAATTGTTTTTAAATTTTATGTTAATTAAAAAGTTAATAGACTATCAGACTCAACTAACAAAAACTAAATCTTATGAAATTTTTTATTGATTTATCAAACAAGTATTTTAAAAAATGTGTCTTAATTTTTTTTAATTTCAACGTGATATAGGTAACATATAGAATCAAATAAGGAAAGCAATTAGAAAATGAAGAGTATAGGGGTGACTAAAGAAGTGAATGGGGTGGTGAATAAAGGAGAAGCTAGTAGAAATTGAAGACTATAACGTCATCTGCTTTTAGGTAAATTTTAGCATCAGCTTATCTTCATTGTAAAGTAATACTTGTCTTTCCTTTATTTCCTAAACTGATACAGACACAAAAAAGCTTCCCTTGCAACATTCACCCACTTTATTATCATTTTCTGGATGTAACGGTTACAACTTAAGAGGTTAGTTACGGATATTGTTGGTTTTTTGTTTGAAAACTTGAACACATTTTTTTTCTTCTTTCCATTTTCTCCTCTTTCTTTTATTTCATCTGATGGCAGAAGTGAAGACCAATTTTCTTGTTTTTTTTTTAGTTTTTTCTAGGTTAATAAAGTTGATTCCATCTTAAACTAATAAATTGTGTATTTTTACGTGACGTAATTGCTCAATTACTTTTTATTGGAGTTAAGCTAGTGAGATGTTCGGCTAAGAAGATGTTGAGCCGGATAAGGAAAGACTTGCAACATCAAAGATAATTTATGAGGGTGTTAAAATTTACACTTTGAGACATTCTCTATAGTTAAATAAATAATTTGATAAGAGATTTATAGATATTTAGGTAGAATATGTGTGGTGTGAACTTACCTATGTGAAAATGTAATTGATCCTTTTATATTAAAGGTGTCCTTGGAATCTCTAGTTTCAATACAGTGTGAGATGACTAAGGATTAACTATTCTTTCATGGTGATTGGTGGGGATTGAAATCATTCCCGTGGCAAGGTTACTCAAGCAACGTGTTTGTTGAGTTTGCTCCTCAACCATGGTAGCACTACAAAAAAAAAAGAAGTTTTTAGCGGCATATTTTTTGGCCCTATAGCTGCGCTTATAAGCTCCACTAAAACAATTTGCGGCGTTTTGATAAGCGCTACAAAAAACGCTCTAAATTTTGCAACATTTATGTGGAAAAACGCCGCTATAGAACATGACTTTTAGCGGCGCTTCTCATAAAAACGCCGCTAAAGGTCATGTTCTGTAGCGATTTTTGTGGTAAAACACCACTAACTTTTGCAAATTTTACCAACCCATTTTCATTTACATAAAACCCGAATTGTCAACATAATTTCCTGTAACATCAAATCCAACCAAAAACTTCAAATCTAAATGATACTATCACGAAAGAAATATGTATATGATCTAAATTAATAATGAAATAACAAAATATATTATATTCAAAAGTTATATTGTTAAAATATTCTCACAATAAGAAAAGAAAAGTCTAAGATGGCGAATTCTGCGACTGCTGAAACATCTTCATCATATTCTGAAGCTGTAGTTGGAGTTCGCCGTATTTTCTTGTTGCCTCTATTTCCCTCGCTGTTGCCTCCATTTTAAGTTGTAGTTGGAGTTCATCATATTTTCTTTAAGCCTCTGTTTCTATCGATGCTGCCTCCACTTTAAGTTGAGCAATTTTCTCAACTGTGCTCGCTTGCATCTAAGCCATCTGGTCTCTTAACCTCTAAACTTCAACTTAAGCCTGAGTCCCTGAAGGTATGTATTGCTGCGAGCTGGATCCAAAATATTGGATTGGGTTAACAAAAGATCCTTGAAATCGAATCCGACCATACCTTTCACGGCCTAAAACTTCAGTAATAATTCAATTATCAATGTCATCAAGATTAACAGAACTATCACTTGAAGCGATCGCTTCATACTCCGCCCTTTTATCTTTTAGTCTCTGCTAATAAATCAATCAAAGAGTTAGAAATGAAATATATAATCAAAACAAATGCAACATAACTTGGCATAATTTGCATTACAAATGACGAATTAAACCATTATAATTAAACATGATAAATATTTAAAATAATTCAAATTTTATTAAGTAAATATACCATAATTTATGCAGCTTCAGTAGTCATAGGAGATCCATCTTTCTTTCTATGTGTAATGTCAAAAATTTGAAGACATCCAACTTTTTGACTAGACGACTGTTCCTGCAATATAGTAGGAAAAATATTATCTAGTAGAAAGTAATTAATATTTGACACAATTAATAAATTCAAAATACCTCGTCATCAGCTACACAAGTAAAACTTTTCGACCCAACTGTGTGCGTGAATTTTTATTTTTGCCTACTTGTAGTTCCAACTCGCTCACAATCCTACATTATGAAATTATTATTACGTATATAGTAAATACTATAAACCAAAATAATTATAAGAGTTTGGAAGTAAGTAATACCTCTCCTTTCTTTGAATTCCAAAATCTAACTGCAGCTTCCTATTGATACCTCAGCATTTCTGGCGGGACATTTCGCAATTTCTCTTCGAGGCTTATATTTTTCTTAAAATATTCCTTCTTTAAAGTACTTTTATGGTCTCTCCATTTCTTTTCTAATGCCTTCTTCACATAATTATCCCAGACCTCTAAAGCAAATCTCTTCTACAAATAACACAATTTTAGAAAGTAAATATAAATGAAACTTAAACCAAAGTATTATAAATTACATTCACATAATTACCTTAATATTCTCAAGAGCTTGATTTTTGTTACTATCAGACATATGATGCCATGACTCGTAGTTGATAGGTAACAGATTGTCATTTAGTGCTATAATGCCCAAGTATCCTACTAAAAGTCGAGCTTCTGATCCAATAGGCTGACCATGATTGTTTCTAGCTACTTTGACATGCTCGACAAAATCTAGCTCGTATAAATCTTTTAATAGCATACATCCTCGAGTTTTGCGCCTCCCACCATTCTCAGTTAAAACAATGGTATATGATAATATATGAATTTTAAACAAAAATCAATAATAAAAGTCAACATGCATGTAAATTAAAGTTAACATTACTTTGAATTTATGTAGGTTCATCAGCTGTATTTAGAACATTCGAAGATCCAATAGGAGTCTATTATTCACTATTTGTTTCTTCTGAATTTGGAGGATTTTGAATAATACTTAGATCTCGCAATCTTCTTCTAAGCATTTTATCTGCAATACACATAAAATAACTGAAATATTAGTAACTAATTACAACAATAATAGTACATACAAAATAGTTCATATATTTAACAAGATCAAGATTTAAATTATAATATTACATATAATTAAAAAAATCGTAAAATCTTCCTACATCATGATTTGTAAATATCTTCATCCACATCCTCGCAAACCCATTGAAATTGTGTACTAGTACTAGGATAGTTACATTTAAGTTTTGTTCTGGAAAAGGAAAAGTTTCTGATCTTTCGTCGATGTCATCTCTACTTCCATTGCCCATGTCAAACAAGTCTCTAGGGGTGTTACGGAGTACAACATGCCAACCCTCATCAGTTGGATCTTTCGAGTAAAAAACTTGTTTGACTTGAGAAGAAAATACATACGGCTCGTCTATCAAATGTTGTCCAGTGTGAATTAATCGAGAGAAGTTCACCATTGTAAAACCAAATTGATCTTTTTTTTAATTCCGCGAGCAGTATTAACATCAGCCCAATCACATTGAAATAAGACAACCTTTCATTTTCCATAGTAATCCAACTCAATAATGTTCGTAAGAAGTCCATAATACTCCACATTTCTCTTAACAGGATTACTGTCCCTAGGACTAGCATAACTTGTAATTGAAGAATTAACAACTATTCCACAATTTTGAGTCCTCATCAATCTTTCACGAGATTTTGTATGAAACCTGAATCCATTAATGAGGAAGGCAGTATATCTTTTTACTACTCTATTCAGACCTTGGGAAAGCCATTTAACTTCGTCATTGATGTCCTTTCCACTCCAAACCTATTGAATCAAAAGTAAATTGATTAATTATAAATGTTATACGAAAACATTATTATTTGTCAATGAAAGCTTCAGTTGCATATCGTTTTCCCTAACCATTCATGAAAAGATTCAGTGAATAACTTATGAATCTCTCAATGTTGTAATCTTCGAGAGCGTGAACGAGATCTCAAGACTTGTTTGTACTCACTATGTTAAAAAGTGGATTATTTGGTTAGAAGATAAACAAATTAAGAAGATGAATATTTATCAAATTCTAAAACTTACTTGCGTAATGGTTCAATTGAATCCTAGTGAAAAAGAACATATCGATGTGCTTGTACCCAAGATCTATCATCTAAGTGTGAAATTTAAACTTTACTGATTGGTTGTCCATAACTTCGAAATAGATAAGTTTCGGCTAAGTTATGATTAGTGAGCCTAGTATTTCTAGTTGGTCTATTCAGTCTTGTTTCAATATCTTCTAAATATCTAGAGCAAAATGTCATACACTCCTATGCCAAGTAACCTTCAACAATTTATCCTTCTGGATAACGCTTATTATGACAATAAAACTTCAAGTTGCATAGAAACCTAAACACGATATACAACATTATCAAAAGTTGTAGCTAAAGGTATATTCATAAATGAATGAAAAGTTACAAATAAATTAGCACCTCTCTATAAGATACATCCACTGATAGAAAATCAGTCCACCAAGTTTTGCTTCATGAGGGAGATGGATTAGGAAGTGCACCATAATAGTGAAGAACAAAGGTGGAAAGATCTTCTTCAAGTTGCATAAAGTCAAAGCGGCTCGATCTTGTACTTTCTCAAGTTCTTCAACAATCAAAACTTTGCCACAAATAGCTTTCATTATATTGGATAGTTCAATTATACAAGATGTCACCTTTTTTGACATACAACATCGTAAAGCAACTGGCAGTAAATCTTGCAACAAGATGTGATAATCATGTGATTTTAGGGAATATAGTCTTTGATCTTTAGGACTCACACATCAAGATATATTTGATGCATACGCACCTAAGACCTTTATATCTTTCTACACCGTGCAGGACACTTTATTTTCTTTCTTCGACATTGCAAAGATAGAAGGCGGGAGCCGAGATTTTCCATTCAGAAGTAATTGGGGATGAAGATCACGTGGAATTCCCATGTCAACTAGATCAAGTCGGCTCTAAAGATTGTCTCTCGATTTTCTATCAACATTCAGAATTGTCCCGATGATGTTCTCGCAAACATTCTTTTCAATATGCATGACATCAATATTGTGTCGCAAAATGTGATGCTCCCAATAAGGCAACTAAAAAAATACGTCTTTTTTCCACAAGTACACCTCATTAGGATCATCCTCTTCATCAGATTCATCATCACTCTATCAGTCAACATTGCCAACATACGCCTCCCTTGGTCTTCTCTTTGTTTGCATGTTAGGTGGTTGATTCATCTTCCCATAATTGAAATTGATATCTTTTAACATGAATAAGATTTCAGATCCAATGGTCTGCTCAGGATATTCTCTAAACTCTTCAGCACCATCAAATAGAGTCCTCTAAAATTTAAATCTATGATTTCCATCTAACCACCGACAATGCCTCATATAAGAGAACTTCTTCCCATTATATAACCATTTTGAACATGTTTGCGCCACACAACAAGGACAAGCATAACGTCCTTTGGTACTCCAACTAGATAAATTAGCATAAGCCAGAAAATCATTAATAGTTCACAACAAAGCTGACGTAAATAAAAGTTCTCCTTTCTCAAGACATCATATGTTTCAACACCCACCCATAACTATTTCAACTCTTCAATAAGTGGCTGCATATAAATGTCAATATCATTCCTGGGACCTTTCTCTCCAGGGATAATCATAGATAAGATAAAAGAAGATTACTTCATGAAAATCCACGGAGGCAAATTGTAAGGAACAAGCACTACAGGCCAAGTACTGTACAAAGTACTCATGATTTTAAAAGGATTAAATCCATCAAATGCTATCCCAAGCCTCAAATTTCAAGGGTCGCTTACAAAACTTGAAAATTTACTCTCAAATGATTTCCAAGCTAAAGAATTCGTAGGCTGTTTTAATAATCCATCACTAGTACTTTGATCATGATGCCACATCATAGACTAAGCTATTTTTAACGACATAAAAAACCTTTGAAGCCTTGGTATTACTGGAAAATATCGTAAAATATTTATTGGCTTCTTTCTTGACTGTGCCTCACCTTCATCCTCATTCACATCTTCAACATTCCTATTCTTCCAACAAGATTTACCACAAACATATCAACACTGTTGGTTTTTTTGATCACCCCAATACAACATGCAATCATTTGGGCAACTATGAATGTTGTCGTACCCAAGGCCTGAATCTTTTATCAGTTTATTCATGAATGTTGTCGTACCCAAGGCCTGAATCTTTTATCAGTTTCTTCATATCTTGGCATGAATAAGGGATTTTTGCAAACGGAAACTTATCTCTCAAAAACTCTAACATCAGTGTAAAAAAGTCTTCGGTCCAACCTCCCAAACATTTTAAGTGAAAAAGATAAATGTAGGACAATTTTGAAAATTTTGATCCTTCATAAAGTTCTTCATTCATTTCATTAAGTAACTTGTAAAACTTCACCGCTTCTCCATTTGGCTCTTCATTAGGTGCACTTCTTCCCGTTTTGATAAAAGCATTTCCACCAATATAACAATCATCAGATGCAATAATTTAAGGTGGAAACGATTGCAAACCTTAACTGTGCATATTAAATGCATCCTGCAACATACCTTCCATGTCATCTTCTCTAACAGATTGATGGTAAGCATTATGATGATAAGTCGGATTAATCGTTGAAGAGGTTCTACAAGGTGTACACTCTCCATGAAAAATCCATTTTTTATACCCCGAATAAAGCCATCAACAATTAGATGTTCGTAGACAACTTCACGAAAATGTCAATTGATGTTGCCACACTTCTTACATAGGCAAAGAATCATATTCTCTTGGCTTGCATTTTGAAATGAAAAATTTAGAAAATTTTGTACTCCATTTCGATAGTCGTTGCTTACTCTTGACAAATCCATTCAACTCTTATCTATTTCGTAATTCTTGAAGTCTAAAGTTGACAATAAATTACGATTACTTAAGTATTCTAAATAGATTTAAATCATGTCATTGTACTAAAATAGATAATATATATCAAGTATCAAGTATCTAATTATTTAAAAGATATATATTAGTGACAACATTTTGGGTTTATTTATAAGTATAATTAAGAGTAGGGAAAAACAATAGTGTTGCCCTAATTTCTGTGATTTTTATATATTTTGATCCAACGTTTTATGTAAGTTATGATATGATATATATTTTTTATATTCTTTAAATGTTCAAAATTACATTTCTTTTATATTCTTTAAATGTTTATGTAAGTTATGATTATCATCTATAAATATTAACTTTTTGACTTTTTTAATTATACTCTTTTAATTTTTAAATTTGTGTTTTTTTATCACGTTTATGTTTACTATACTAAACATTAAAATTGATCAATTTAAATTTAGAATTTAAAACAAAAAATATTAAATTTAAAATTGTGTTATGGATTTTATGAAAGGATAAATAAATTTTAAATATATAGATAAACAATATTTATCTTTATGATAATTAAATATATTTATTTTTATAATAATATTTATGAAAAATATTAAAATAATTTTAACATTAAGATAAGTATTATTTTCCTTTAAAAACTTTATTTTAATTAAATAATACTTATTTATATGATAAATATTATATTATGTTTTATTTTTGAATTTTGAATTTTAAAGATATTAAATTGATTATTTAAATTGATTATTTTGGTTTTTTTATTAATGATATTAAAGATTTATTATTTCTTTTGTTTATTTCTTTTCATTTTGTTTATTTTTCAATACTAAAATTAACCATATAAATAATATTTAAATTGATTATTTTGTTTTATTTGGATCATTAAGTTATTTACTTTGTAATTTCAAACGATACATGATAAGCGCAAAACAAATTTCAATGTTTCTGAAATACATATATAATAAAAATTAAATAAATAATAGCCCGCAATAAGGGAAAGAATTAAATTCATGGACAAAAAAAAAGGGATCATCTATACAGAGATGAGTTAAGCAATATCCTTTTTTATAATTTACAAGTACAAAATAGTAGCCCGCAGATGAGAGAGACAAGGACTAAGTAAAGACTTTTCTGAAAATGTACAACTAAAACCATGGTTTTATTTAATACCAAATTTCAATAAATAAAAAACTAAACTAACCTTCTAATAACATATTACCGAATAAACAATTTTACTTAATATTAAAACTCAATAAATCAAATTAATTTAATCTTCTCAAAACATATAACTTGAGTAAACGGTTTTACTTAATATCGAAACTCAATGAATTGAACTAAAGTAGCCTTTTTAAAAATACATAATTGGATAAACGGTTCTACTTAATATCAAAATTCAATAAATTTAATTAAATTAAAATTTTAAAAACACATAATTAAATAAACGATTTCACTTAAGATCAAAACTTAATAAATTTAACTAAATTAAACTTTTTAAAAACACATAATTAAATAAATGAATTTACTTGATAATTAATCGACCTAAACTAACCAAATTTATTCAATTACAATTAAGTTTTAGTGCAAGTAATGCTAAACCCTAATTATTGAGTTAAATTAATCATTAAAATGTAATAATTAATTTGAATTTCACAAAATATTTATAATAAACTTGAACATTTATAGACTGAAATGGAAACAAAAAAACCCTTTCTAATTGATTGCAAAAAAGCAATGAATATTCAACCAAACTTTCCTAATAATCAACACCATGGAACATTATGAAACCAAAATTGATTTAATACCTAAGAAGCAAAAGAGATCACATACATACTCCACGAGCATAAAAGTTAAACAAATAAAAACCCGCTATAAGTTTTCTTGAAATGGTACCCAAAACATTCAGGCTAACAGTTTGCAAGTACAGGACAATAAAGGCTTTAAATATAGGACAATGAAGGCTTTAACAGTTTGCAAGTAGCATATCCAGAGAAAGACAATAGCATGCTCAATGTAAATGTTGTCACTCATCTTCAATTTCATGAAATGGCAAAGCATGCAAAAAGGTTTACAACTAATCAGCCTATCAAAATTCAACTCCATTCTCAAAGTATCTACCAGATAAAATGTAGGGTATTTAGCATATCGCAATATTTCCAAGCATCAAATATCAAGCGAAAAGAAAGAAGTAGTTTTAAATATAAGGGTGAAATTCACTGCTATTACCTTTACAAACTTTGGCCTGCTTAATTCGGTTTGACCAAAAAAGAGAAAGAAATAGAAAATTTGGAGCTCAATAACTGCCCTGCAAAACCATGCTCTATAACAAGAACTTGCTGATGTAAAAACTCAACTATACTAGCCTTAGTCAACAAGGGAAAATGATTGTCTACATTGATATGGACTAAACACCATTGTAAAACACATATTTATACATGGGAAGCCCCTAATAACTTAAAGCATATCCGAGTTTCGGTAGGTAAAAATTTAAAAAAAATTAAAAAATAATTGTCCACCAAGAAATCAAATCAAGGAAATAAACAAAAGAAATACAGGACTAATGAAACAATACAAAATTTTACAAACATATCTATATGTCGCTATTTTCATCACATAAGAAACTAAATAAATGAACTGAAAACTAGTTACATTTAAGTTGTCACCACATATGCTTGTTCCACAAGATAAACCAAAATCAAGCATTAATAAATTACTAATATTTGTTTGAAGAATAACAAAAAGAGTGAGGATGACACAAGATTCCACTTATGTCAGACTACTCCATGGAATTTGTACCATTACTTAACCTCAAAATTCCAATTTTCAAACACATTTCAACACTCAAAACTCGAGGATAAAAAGCATGAATCAGATTCCCATAGGGACAAAGCATAAATTAATTTTTTTTAAAAAAGTTGTTCAATTTATAAAATACTAAACAAGGATTCAATTACAACATATATCAGGGATCAATATTGAATTTGCAGGAAAAGGGAAAAAAGGAAAAGAAATAGTGCTACTAAAAAATTTAGTAAATCAAACACTTATGTTCCTATTACCCTAATTTTCTAAGCACCCAACCAGCATAATAACACAATGTACTTCACTGAAACATCAATGAAAACCCAAAATTCAAATAAGAAAATTAAAAACAAAGAAAGAAAGGAAGCAAAATTGTCTTACCTGTGACAATGTGGATTGAGGCTAAGCAAACACACCAAAAAGCTATCTTGTCAATGTCAACAGCAGATAAATAGAAGAATAAGGTCTGCGAAAAAATGAGAAAGAAAAGGGATATGATTTTGTTAAATGAAATAATAAAAATTGATCTAATAGAGACAAAATCAAAAAAATAAAGGACTTCTAAATGCAAGAACAAACGAGATGAGAAATGAAATAAAACCTGCTTATCATTCCTTTTTCCCATCAAAATCAGATAACGAAGATAACTAAAATTCATTACTAGCTTGTTACTGGATCATATGGAAATGAAATAAAATAAGATAAAATAAGTGAGAAACTAAGCAAGAAAGCCTTCCTAAAGGGTGTAAAAATAATGCTCGAAACCCTAAAATACAAATTCAGAAAACTACTTAGTTCATAACATAATAAAAATTAATGATATAACCCAAAAAATAATAAATATTAACCCAAAAAATAGATGTTTCGGGGCAAAATTGTTTCTGGGTATAAAAAGACGGAACAAAGAACATTATCTAATTTTTTTTTAAAAATAGATATAAAAATAAAAAATAAAAAATTACTAGATGAGGTTATTGTTTTGGGGCAGAGGAGTGTCGACGGTGATACAGTAGAGGAGTGTCGACGGTGATAAGGCAGAGGAGTGTTGATGGCGATGCAGCAGAGGTGATAGTTAACGGCGATGAAACAAATGGTCGGGGAAAATCTAAGGGGTTTAGGGAGTTTTGATTTGGAGAAATTTTTAGGGGAAAAAATAAGGGATTTCGAGGATATCATTTGGGGATAAAACTAAGCAGAGCAAAACGACACTGTTTTGTTTAAAATAAAATGATACTTTGCGGCATTTTTCTCATAAACACCACTACTGCTTGACCTTTTGTGGCATTTTTCCGTTACCTCCACTAGTGTATAATATTTGCAGCGTTTTTCGTCCAAACGCCACTAAAAACGCCGCTAAAACCTTAATTTCCTGTAGTGTAGACACTAATGTTGGGCATTGACAAGGGCTTATTGAGTGTTCCACCTTTGACACCCGGCAACTATGAAATTTTCTCTTCTTGGGCCTAATTCCTATTCCTTCGGGTTTTATCAGCTCAATATCTTAGGCTACAACAACAATCTTGTTTAAGATTTTTATATAAATTTTTATAAATTAACAACTTATCTTACATAAATTTTAAGACATTTTTCTCACAAACACTGCTACTGCTTGACCTTTTGTGGCGGTTTCCCGTTGGCGCCACTAGTGTATAGTATTTGTGGCATTTTTCGTCCAAACGCCGCTAATACCTTAATTTCCTGTAGAGTAGACACTAAAGTTGGCCATTGGCGAGGACTTATTGAGTGTTCCACCTTTGACATCCGGCAGCTACGAAATTCTCTCTTCTTGGGCGTAATGCCTATTCCTTCGGGTTTTATCAACTCAATATCTTAGGATACAACAATAATCTTGTTTAAGATTGTTTTATAAATTTTTATAAATTAATAACTTATCTTACATAAATTTTAAGACATTTGTATATTCATGTCATCTCTAATAGTATATTTCTATTTGAAAAATCCAATCAACTAGTTTAACTTAAATTTAAAACTGAGTCATTGCGTTAATTATGATAATAAAATTAACCGAAATTTTACATGTTTTTCATATGAGGCAGTCTAAAGTCTATCTCGATTTTCTATTAAATGGCATTTGTCGAAACCACTTTTTTATTACAAAAATTAGTATCGATTTAAAAAATGAAAATTGGGAGTCACCACCGATCTTTTATTGAGGTCTAATCGGATCAACTTGAAAACACTTTTGGTCTATGAGTTTTAAAAAATGAGTTCAGGAGTCAGTTACGTACAAGGAAGGGTTAGCACCCTCGTAACGCCCAAAATTGGTACCTAATTGATCATTTAATGTCCTAAGGTCGAATGTTGAAAAAAAGATTAAAAAGCGGTTCCCTTTTTAAAAATAATCTTTATTGAAATTTATTATTTTGAAAACTAAAAATTTTGGTCATCTTGCCTCAATGAAGAAATCGAAACCCCGTAAGTTAAGGTGTGATTCTTTGAAGTTCCGATGAAAACACATGGATTTGCTTTTATTAAAAACCTCGTCTCGAGAAAATAAAATGTTGTATCCAGTGAGTTAGGACATATCATTTCGAATTCACGAGATAAGCTTTGGCTTGAAATTTTTTATGCTTTAATTTTAAAAATTATTGGCTCTTTAGACTCATCGAGAAAAATCAAAACCCATTAAATTAGAGTACGATTTCTAAAATTTTGAGTTACAAAATTGCTTAATATAAAATATATCAGACAAAGGTTGATATAACGCGATTTTATAGTAAAATGTAAAATGAATTACAATGCTAATTTGTGCAACAAAATAATGATGATGACAATAATAAATATAAATAATAGTAATAATAAAGTTAATAATAATGAATAGTCGAAATTTGAAAGTATGAGGAACAAAATATAAATACGTAAATAAATCAATAATGAAATGATGATAATAAGTGTAAAAGTTGAAATAAAATAAACAAGTAATAAAAAGGAATATTAAGAATAAAAACAAAATAAGAAACAAAATAAAAAAAAATAAAACTAACTAATTAAAAATATGAGTAAGTAAATAAATGAAAACTAAAAAAAATAATTAAAAATTTAATAGCGAACCAACAGATAAATAAACGAGTGAATATTAGGTAAAACAGTTTAAAAATAAAAATAATGATAATAATAGTGGTAAAAATAAAAATAAAAATAAAAATATTGGTAATAATAAAAGTAATAGCAATAGTAATAATAACAATATTAATATTAATATTAATTGTAATAATAATGATAATAATAATAAAGTAAGTAATAATAATAAATACAATAATAGTAATAGCAATATTAAAAATAAAAATAAAAATAAAAGTAAAAATAATGGTAATACTATTGAAATTAATTAATTTAATAGCAAAAATGACAAAAATGACTAATTTGAACTTAAAACAAAAATTTGAGGGGCAAATCCGCAAATAAATAAAAAGAAATGGACTAAAATGAGTGCGCGAATAATAAGGAGGGACTAAAGGGGAAAATATCCCTGCTCTCCAAAACGCAGCGCTTTGTACGGGACTCAAATGAAATCAGAACAAAATTTTAGGGCAAAATTAAAAAATAAAAAGAACTTGATTATAAAACAATAGAAAAGCGGAAGGGCTAAAAGTGCAATTAGCCCATCCATTAAGAAACGCGTGGATCCTAGTACCAGATTGGGTTGGGAAGCAGGTATGGCCTTATACGGTGCTGTTTCATACTTGTTATAAAGTCAAATTTTTTTTTATAAAAAATCAGTTTCTATGATTTTTTCAAAACAAAAAAAAAACAAATTAACCTTAGCCTTCTCTGCTAGGGTTTTGAAACCCAACCTCAACCGCCGCACATCCACCACGATTCCATCGTGAACGGTGGTCGAAACCTCACCCCGAAGGGATTTTTGTCTCTTTCTCGCACGGATCTGAAGGCAAATGTATTTTCCTCTTGTTTTCTTTTACTTTCTATACAAAAAAAATAAATCGAATCGAAGAAAAGAAGAAACAAAGAAAATAAATTGCTACCTTTAATCTCTATTTTATTTTTATTTTCTCTGACTGATGTTGTAAAATACTTGTTTTTTTATTGACTTTCGAATCCCCTCTTTACAGATTTCAATTGCTTTTTATAGCCAAAATGAAACAAGAAAATAAAATAAAAAGAAATCTATTCTGTTATCTGCTGGCCTTGATTTGCGACTTTCTGATTTTCTTGCTTGTTACCATTTTTGTTGAGCAAGTACAAGCTCGGAGGGGACGTACACACCCGGTGGTGCAGCACGCGCGGGGGAGGGCTTGGCTGCTACGGCAGTGGGGGCTGAAGGCTGCTGTTGCTGCTTTGTTTTGGACTAGTGGGCTAGGGTTTAGGCATTTGGGTTAGGTTAAGTTTAGTTGGGCCTGGCATTTTGGGTTTGTAATTAAAATCTACATTGGACTATGTAAACGGACTGTCTAATATTGAACTTTTATTATTTTTTTTGGTTTTTATATTATTTTAACGGGTTCGGGGCAAATTTTGGTATTACAGTATTCTCTATTATTCTCGAACCATTAATTACATCGAGTATGAGCTCGAGTAACATAACCAAATCATAGAATGAAAACTTTTAATTTAACTTTCAGTTGGAATGTTAATTCTCCTTATAACCAAAATTATGCATTTCCCTAGAAATAGAATTTATTCTAGAAAAAATAAATTTACATTATTTTTTGACAGAATAACGATGTATGTTGAATGTTCTAAATTTCTCAACACATGGTTCTAGTTTATAGAGAATCAGTATAAGAGTTCTGTTTGAAAAAAGTCAGATTCAATAATAATATTTAAATAGAAAATACAAAATTTACTTAAGTAGAAGACAATTGGGGAATGACATGCCCTAGTAAATACTATGGTTTGCCACCCCTTGTACCCCACAAGTCCTAGTTGGGTCTTTCATGCGTTGGGTTCAATTATATGTATTGTTTTGACTTTTATCCAATACTTATAATTTATTCAGCTTAATATTTATTTTCTATTTCCCAAAATATTATTTATTTAATACATTAATTTAATCAATCAAATTAGCTAAATTAATTTCTCAATTAATTTATTTTCTCAACCAAATTCTAATTTCATTAAGTCATGAAAACTTACCGTAATAAAATCTATGAGGAAAATATATTTAAGTTCCTTATTCAACAAAACTGTGATGACTAATTAATTTCATTTTCACTTCTAACTTCAAATATTTATTTATAATAAATAAAATAATAATTTGAAGAACAAAAATTAATTTCTAAGACATCTTTTGTACTTAACAAGAAAACTCATTCATTACAGATAGTGATACATGCAATCTATTTCTCTTACTTCATCATTTTTCATTCATTGCATATTATCAGTTCTATATGCAATTCATTCCTTGTTATCTCGAGCTAACAGAGGGACCGATTGGACATATATAATTAGGGCTCAAATAATTTGTAATTAAGTTTTGGTGCTTCGTCTATTGTTTTGAAATAATTTAATTTATCTGAAAGTATACACAATCCTTGACAAGTAAAAAAGTAGTGAGTAAGAGTTATTGTCTCCATAGAGACTATTTTTCCAAATCAAGTATTGTGAAATTAATTTTTAAATAAATTGGTCGGTGTTGGTGTAACACCGTATACCCGGTCTGGTCACCGAACTCAAGTAACAGGATGCCACATCAAACATCACAACTTTATACACATTCGCACAATCTCAAGTACATACAACCACCATCACACTCAAACATTTGCAGGAGTTTTGAGTCAAAAACACCTTAGGCAACATTCAAAATGACTTAACAAACATTAATCAATATTAATAAGAAGTTAAAACATACTTAGGAACTATCTAATAAAATTTCCAAAGAAGTCACGTAGGTATGGATACGCAATCGCAGGTATCGATATTTATGAAGATAGGTATCAATACCATTTAGAAAATCGGTACCTTTTTAGTGTTTTGTTTTTCCTAAAATTTTAAAACCTAGCAAAATTATTGATACAAAGAAAAAGTACCTATATTTTTACCGTGAGTATCGATACTCATGAAAGCGTATCGATACCAAAATGAGCTATTGTTTTCCTGTACATTCATTACAACATGGAGGTATCGATACTTATTGTAACATCCCAAATTTAGGTCCATAAAATATAGAAATATATCAATAATAGGGAATTGACCCAATGGTTAGTCATTAAATGTGAAAGCTTGAAAGTTAATTGGAGGTCCCAAGTTCAAGTCTTAACTTTTAAATAATTTTTTTTTTTTGCAAATTCCTTTGTTTTTTTATTAGTTGGCATCTAAGCCTATTAAACGTAGGTGTAAATACATTTTTTATCCAAATAATCAGCCATTTAACCACTTTTCTTCTACCTTAGCTGTCCCTAACCCTCTCTCCCTCTCTTCATCTTTATTTATTTTCTTTTCCTTTTTTTTCGTCCATTGTTGATGTTGCCTACACCTCCCCTTTTACCATCTTCTTCTTCTTCTTTTTGCATCAAGATTTTTCACCATCTCCTTTACTATATTGCTAAAACTTTTTCCAAATTAAATCAGCCCCAAATATGAAATTTTTAACTCCAAGATTGATCTCAAACACCGCTTAGAAAGTGCCATTGCCCCAAATATGAAATTTTTAGTTTGTGTAAGGTCTCTTTTCTCTTCAATTTCTTAATTAACCTTGTCCATTAAAAACATAAATCTCTAGGTCTAGAATTTAGGGGATTTTAAATGTTTTTAATGGTATTTTTCTAGATTTTAATAAGGTCTCAAACCATTTTAAAATTCAGCCCTAATTTCAGCCACCATGGGTGGTGGTGCGTGCGCATATGTGTAAAATAGGGGGCTATTTTGTGTCTTGAATCTTACCCAATTAATTCTAGATTAAATTTGAGTTCCTGATCCCTCTTAATAAGCTATTAAACTCATGTCAATTAGGGAAAAACATTCTTGATCATTTGGGCGTTCGAAACTCACAAATCGGGAAGCGTAAGTGCAATTAAGTGTAAAATTAATTGTTGTTTCAACATAGTTGTAGGGTAAATTCTATGGATTGATGAAATGAAAGAATTTAATAATTATTAGCTACTAATTTTCCAATATATTATGGAAATAGGTGCTGACTCAAACGCTCCGAATCAACTGTAAAGCCGAAGAACGACCGTACGTACGGTTCGTATCGATACAAAGTAAGGAATTGAACTAGTTGAATTCGTAATATAGTTATTAATTTGAAAATTGGTTTGAACCAATAAGTGGGTAATTGAGAGTTGGTTAAGTGGTAAATTGATTGAATTTATACTGAGTTTGTTTTAGGATCGTATAAAGGTTTAAGAAGGAAAATTGGAAGATTCACTAGGGTGCTGCGAGAAAGCGAAAAATAAGTTGTGGGTCCTAAACTTGTAAAATTTTTTTAATAATGATAAATTTTATGTTATATTTGATAAATTAGCTTGCTGATTGGTTTTTCATAGTTTCCAAAATATTAGTTTTGTGAGTGGCCGAACCAGATACGTTTCGAGCCTTAAAAGACTGATGTGTTGGCAAAATTGCTAGTTTGACTGTATGAATATGTAATTGAGATTGTTAAGAATGATTATATCATGTAATATGAGAATTTTTTATTGAATTGTATGAAATGTTGAGATATTAGGTTTGTGCATGATTTAAATGCATGAAATATTTACTATGATATATATACGTGAGGTTGTTATTGGTGCACAATGAAATTCTTAAAGTATGTGACGATATTGATAGATACCATCTTAATGGTAATTTGAAAATTGGAACATTGTTTCCTTTTTCTGTAAGTATGTGATTATTGAGGACATGTTGAACATGTCAAATAAATGTGAAAAGTGTTGAAATATGATTATGTATGAATTTGTATGACATATTGCATATGCATGGGGATAGGATTTTGTGGTTGACAGAGGAGTTCTGTGGAGTACCAGCGACATATTTAGTCTGCATATATTTGTAGTCAGTGCAATGAGTTTGGAGTACCATGGGGATTGCTGATTATATCGCATTATTTATTTGATAATTTCATTGCATTATTGGTTATTGGTGGTTTGACCTCAGCGAGCATTGCTCACATACGTTGGAGTTTGACAGACGGGTTCAGGGGAACTCTTGGTATGTAGCGGATGGTATGGGTAGGATCTCACATGTGCATTTTTTATGATCATATGCATTTGAAAATTATTATTGATAATGTCTGATTGTGCTATTGGTACCTCTATGAAATTGTCTGTATGAATGCTTAATACTTGTTTAGTCTCACACTGAGCTTGTTAAGCTCACCCCATTATCTCAACTTCTCAGGTAATGATCAAACTTAGGATCGAAATTGGCATGTGGACATAGAGCAAACTTTGGACTTTACTTCATCATATTATTTTAATTTAATTACATTTTTTATTAGTTTCTTATTATTATTCAATTTTGGATTGTAAAGTTTCTTTAAACTATGGTTTTGGACTATTCAAGATTTTGGGGTTTTCATGCATGCATGACACGCATATTTGCTATAGATACACGGTTTTTATAAATATGTTGAAATGAACTATGCATGATATATGGCTAAATTATTAATTTGACTAGTAATGGTACATTTTCGCTGCTTAGAAGATAACAAAATTATTTTTTTTTCAGGCAACGCCGTTAGTAAGGTTTTACAAAAACTCAACTAATTTGGTAATTTGACCTAAGCACGGTTGGACTAAGTAAATGGACATTTTCCAAAGCTAGCAATAAAAACCATGGTTTTATAAAAAGGAGTACTTGAAGGTTTTTAACTATCATTAGGGTAGGTTCGACACTAAGGTGTCCAATGTGGCCTTCCCAATTCGACCATAAGTTTAGGCCAGGTTTGGGAGGTTACACTTATGCCCCAAATATCGGTGCCTCTATACATTTTGTCCAAAATCTTAGCAAAATAGGGCATATAACACATTTAAACATTTTCCACTTTAACATGCATCCACAACTTCATTGTTCCATATCAAAATGACCATACTTGCAGTTCAAAACAACATAATAATTCAAACCAAACCAAAGCCAATAATATAATAACATCAACCATCAAATCATATTAGTTTAAAATCAAAACAACCATTTAAGATATAATACTAATCAACCAAAAACTCTACTACATTGCCTTTATTACCACAGTTCAAAGAGTAAAAATAATATCAGCTACTTAAATAGTAAAGCCTAACTTTGATCACTTCCTTGGAACCGCACCACTCACGCCGGAAAAGCTAATTATCTACAATAGTTTGGAAAAGAGTGTGTGCCCTTAAACAAGCTCAATGAATGATTGGAAAAGCCACTAATAAACATGATATCATACTTTAAATGAAAGCAACCAAAACACATATACATACATATTTAGCCATATTGATATACTAAAAGATTTATACATTATATACTAACTCATCTAACTTTGTAATCACATATTTATGCATACATCACATTTTATAATATTTCATTTAATGATAAATTGACACTTGAGGCTATGAATCATAAAAGTGGGCTCTATCACCACACATTTATATACACTAATCTCCAACACACCATTGACTTAAAGAGTGAAATATATCCCAAAAGCATAGCATTTAGCTGACACTCTCCAACACATTGACATATCCTGGTGAATGGAGTTGAGCTTACACTCCCTTACCTCTCCAAAATTGTCTTGGGTATCAATGCCCCAAATCACAACACGATGGTGAGTACTCAAAAATCCTATGGCATGCCAACTATATCCAACAGTCTCAAAAGGTTACAAGGCAAAAATATCCACAATAAAACACATATATACTTACCATTTTCTGTACACTTTCATTGCACATTTACATCACTAGCACAACATCATCACCATCGCAATTAACACATTTCACAATAACTATCATGAACATATATCTCATATAACATTAACACAAAATAATACTCAATCCATATTGCATAATCACATATCTTGCAAAATTAACGAGGGAAATAAGGAAGCATACACTCAAAACTTAGGATAGAGGTTTAGGCTACTTCTTAGCTCCCATTAAACACTATGAATCGTTTCTACAAGCATCGACTCCAAACACTCACCGTTTGCATTTTCGCCTAGTCGTTATTTCCTTTCCTTTCGCCATGCTCGTCGAAGGCTCCAATGGTTCTGAACCTTCACCCAAAATAGATCACACAGCAAACACAATTAATATTTAGTCATAATCTCACCTAAATCAACCAAAAACGTATGCCTAAGCTAGTTCCTCTTGGAACTGAAATTTTCGACTAGTTTAGCCAAAACAAAAAAATCTCAATTCCTACTCATTCCCTTAAAACCAATTCCAATCATCTAATTACTTACCTAAGTATGATTCTCAACCTTCAAACCACTCTAAACTACTCAAAATCATGGTTTTGAAATTTCGACATACAATGATCATTTTTCATGAAACTTAACAAAACCATACAAACTTTTAACAAAACTTTAAGGAGAGTTTAGAAACCTTATTATCACATCAAAATGAGTTGAAAAGTAGTTTGAAACATCAATTTAATTTAGAATCCTGAATTTCACCATTAACGCCCCAAATTTTGACATTTACACAAAACCTTTGATTCAATAGATAAAAACTCGATTTAAATAGCTAGACTTCATAAAAGACTATTAGGAAAATGAAAAATTACCTTGGTTGGAGGGAAAAAAGGTTTAATAGGAAATTCAAAAACCTACAAGTTGAGCGATAGCAAAAATTAATGGCGCTCTTAGTGCTCTTTATGGAATTCTAGGAAGGTGAAATGCTTGGAAGATGATGAAAATCAAATGAATTGAAGTAATGAAGATCAAATTAGATGAATGGTGCTTGGGGATTTCAAGGGACGACAAAATAAGTGAGGGGAGGGAACTTTCTTGAGCTTCTTGTATGTGGGGGGAATAGGGCAAGTTTAAAAATTTAGTATATTTACCTTTGTGGTACTCTCAATTTTAACCCAATTTTCAAAACAATTCACTTTTTAAAATTAAAGGTCTTTTCTAAATTATTTTCAAAAATTGATTTAATTTCTGAAAAGCCATAGTCGAATAGTTTTTTGGGTTACCATACTTCAAAATTTTTAAACTAATTCCAAGCAAAAATTCCAAGTTTACCCTCAAAATTTCTAGACCCAATTTTAGGGTCTGACAGTTGGAAAATAAATTAAAGTGACGAGTTTTACTATACTAAACTAACCTAAGTATGCTTAAAATTAAATTAAATAAAGAATGAAATAGGTATACAAGTATTCAAGATAAAACAAAATAGCATGCATGTGTCAGAATAATTCTTCTTTCCAACTTAGAAATATTTAAATACTAGTAATGATGTTACGAAAAATTTCATGGCAACTCAGCTATTTATTAATCCTATTTTAAGTATGAGTACTTTGGTTTCTCTTTTAACCTCTTGTTTTCACATGTCTACGTCTGTTACGACTTTAAGGTTACCTTTTCAGGCATCGTCTAAGGATTCAATTTATTAAATTATTAAGTCTAGCATATGTTCATGTCAACAACTTAGTATTTTTAACAAGAAGAAAAATATATTATGTGAGTTAACAGTAATATTTCTATACTGAAACAATTTAATTACATAAATCATAAGATTTGGCAAGGTAATACAATTGTCTCGAATTATTACAAAATTTAACCCAATTTTCTCAAATATAGATTAAACAAACACCACTCAGATATTGTGTCAATTAATTACATCTGGTTAGGATTTAATAATTAATTCAATCGTATCCCTACATTTATAATGCATGAATAATATAATCATATTTTTTTCTAAATGCATAAAAAAAGGCACATAACATCATTAACAACATTAATAATCTAATCTATGGAAATTAAATTATTCTAACACTGAAGGAATTAAGCAACCATGATTATATTAAAAACATAAACTTCAGTTGCAAACATGTTTCTTAAATTGAACAACAACAAAATAAAAAAGTAAAGGGGAAAAATGCAAAGTTGTTTTCGGTGGTTCTTCGAGTGACAACTTACTTTGCTCCTCGTTTGTGCTTCACTTCTTGCCGTAGCAATCAAGCCAAAAATGATCCTCATTCGCTGAATGGGGTTACTCTTAAGCCTTGCAAAACTCTCTTGAAAAGTGGAAGAATGGAAATGAGAGAAAAGAGAGAAGAATGGATGAATGAGGGATGATGAAATGAGAGAATGAATGGGGTATTTATACTAGGAGGGGATGGCTTGAGTTTCCTAAAAATAGCATGTCAATCCCTCCTTTGCCGACCACCTTGAAAAGAGGAAAGGAATGGATGACTTTCTTAAAAATAACTAGTCCAAGGCATGACTTAATGGATGGAGTTGAATGATCACTTAGAAAAATATTTGGGGCTGTTTTGTTATTTTTAAACAATTCTAGAGACCCGTGTTTAATTAATCCATTAATGGTTGGGATTCTCATAGTTGAATTTGGGCTGTTTCATCCATAATGAACGATTTGACTTCAAAATTAAGCAGCAGACTTGTAACCCCTCAAACCGGGCCCAGACTTTATGACCCAATCTATGTGATTACATTGACCATGGAAATGGCCAAAACATGAGTTAAAATAAACATATATAATGTTGAAATAAACAGATTTAATTTTGAAATCACGTATTTAATATTTCCTTAGAATGCATTTGTTTAAAACATAATCTTGAGAAGTAATCTTGTTTATTATTTGAGAGATATTATAATTATTTTAAAATTTTAGATTCAATAAAATGAGTTTGCGAAAAATGGATTTTATTAAGAGAAGATCAAAACAATTTATCCATATTAAAAACCCATGCAAAAAGTCTAATCATCCATAGTTTTTAAAAATAAAGCATCCATGCCATAGTTCAATGATAAAACACAAATTAAAGCCCCAAATTAAAATTTAAAAGTCCACAAAAGTCCAAAACTAATAAAATAGTCCATAGCCATAAAAATCATCTATTTTTGAGATCCTATCTGATGTTCAAATCTGAGTCCTAGCCACGAGGATTATTTGAAACACATAAGTGATGTGGGTGAGTTTTTAAAGGCTTAGTGTGATATTACCACATAATATACATATATTTGCAAACACATCAACTCATATATCAAACATGACATAATCATACATCATCAACATTATAGAATTTATCATTGATAACTATGCATGAACATATCGATGTACATTTCAAATCGATGCACGTTTTATAAAAATTTCTACCCATCTCTGCCACACACCATTATCGAGTTCCCCAGAACTCGTTCATCTAAACATCGTTTGCGGACATGCCACAACTAATTTATAGATAAACTGCCACTAATTTGTAGATAAACTGCCACTGATAACACTGATGTGGACAAGCCACCACTGATTTGCAAATTTATTGCCATTGCTTCCACCTTTCACATAATCCCACCCCACACATGTGATATGGCGATTTCACTTATTACACATATAGATCACTTTGTAAACTTATGCATGTAAACATGCTCTTATAATGACTTATCACATAATATTCACTTTTAACATGAATGACATGCTTTTTCACATTAGATCATAGACCTTGATTTATTACACATATATAGCATATATTTAAATCATCACATATAACACGTGATCCATACATCACATATCATGAGTATGAGATCGACACATATGACACAACCACAATCATAGGCCTATCCTTTGTTATGTATTTCATAGATCCACTTGGTTAGGACACTTACTTGGTATCCATCTTGATGAGTTTTACATCTTTGTATAAGTATTTAGTGTATTCATAATTTGATATAATTATTTTTTGACAATGAAATATTGATGTCACACAAACAAATAGTATCAATCCCACACCTTAGATTGTAGATTCAATTTGCTTCAACCTTTATTAATCGGTTTCACTCGATCTACCTTGCAATATGATCTATCACATAATAAACACATATTAGTATGGATCTTTGAAAATGTTTCGTCACTTTAGAGCTCTATAACTAATAGTCTCATTGCTTACCTTCACGATCTAAGACTTTTGAAAGGAGAATTTCCATTGCGACGTTAGGGGTCTCCCCTATGATTATTGTTTTGTCATTTAAAATGATATATTTACCATTAGTACTATAGTACATAAATAATTAATATTAACAAAATACCACTTTGACTCATGGCACTATACCATTCAGCCATGTCAAGAAAATACTAAGGAAGGATTTTATGACATGCAAATGATCTATACTTACACTTGATCAATTCAAATCGAACGATGAATCGAGAAGGGGTGATTTCAGAGAATCGAGTAATATAGAAAGTATCATTGAGATAAAAGAATAATTTGATTAATATAAAATGAGAATCAACATAAGGAGAGGAAAAGAAAGATTTTGATCCTCGACGGTGGTGGCGGTGGTGGTCTAGCGACAGTGATGGTGGTGGCTCGAAGGCAGTCTGACGATGGTGATGCTATGTTCGATGATGGTTCATCGGTGGTGGAATTTGGAGGTTCGGCTAAGGGGAGGGGAAGAAAGAAGTAGGAGAAAAAATAGAAGAAAAAGTGGAGGAGGAAGTGAACTTGTGGTGGCGCACGGTGACGACCACGATGTCGCTCACGACTGTAACACCCCTTACTCGAGACCATTTCCGGAGTCAAGCACGAGGCATTACTTAGCTTATCTTACTAATTCGGAGCATAAAAATTTACTTTGAAAATTAATTTCACTATTTACAGCAAATCTGTCCAATCGCACAGCATAAAATTTAATCCCGTAAATTTTCCATAAAACTAGACTCATATATATTCCTACCATAAAATTTTTAGAATTTTTTGATTAGCCAATTAGTACATTTTATTAGTTAAAGTCTCCCCTATTTCACCATTCGACTGTTCTGACCTCTTGTTACTAAAAATAAATTTTCTCATTATAGGATTTTCATATGGTGTTCCCACTTGTTCCTACAGAAAATAGACTCATTAAGTAATCTAATAATATAAACTATAACTCATAACCATTTTCGTATAATTTTTAATGATTTTCTAAACTCAGAACAGGGGACTCCTAAAATGGATCTGACCCTGTCTCACTAAAATTCACATATCTAAAAATATAAAATTCCTTTTTCTAAACCATTATTTTTACATAAAAATAGACTCAACAAGCTTTAATTCCATATATCATTCACTCTCTAATTCATTTTATACCATCCTAGATGATTTTTCAAATTCACGTCATTGTGCTGCCTGAATTCTGTTTCTCTACAAAATTTTACCTATTTCATGATTTCCATGCATAATTTATCACCTAGACTCTTATAACAACAAACACCTTCATACTTAACCATTTTTAATAATCATTCATCATCAAATACTTACACCTTATTCTTTAGCAAAATCATAATTACAAACATGCAAAATAACTAAATCCCTATACATGCCATAACTCAAACGAGTTTCATCATAAAATACCGAGCAGTTGTGGTTGATAGTGTGGACGATCTCCGACTTCTTTAGGATCCTTGAAGTAGCCTTGCAATACAATAAGAGAAAGAGAAATAAAATAAGTAAGCATAAAGCTTAGTAAGTTTACTAGCAAATAAATAAAAACATTAAACACAAATAATTAAACTCAAGTGTCTATATCTCTAGTTTACTCTTTAGATAATCTCATTCTAGTTCTCTTGCTTGTTTTCTTAGTATACTTGTATACATAACTTACTCTTCTCTTGCTGCATCATTGAATATCAATTGATAATATAATAAATTCTTAACTCCTATAACTTACCTGAGCTTGCCATTTATGTTTTTAACTGAACTTTCCTGAACATGATTCGTTTATTAGCCCGTTGAGTTACATTGGAACAATAAGGATACTCGGGTCTCTTCTAGTAAAAACATGCCAAATCCATGTCCCAGACATGGTCTTACATGGGATGTTCTCATGTCGGTGTCCATGCCATGTCCCAGACATGGTCTTACGGGGGACCTCTCATCTCGGTGCCAACACCTTGTCCCAGACATGGTCTTACATGGGACCTCTCATCTCGATGCCCATGCCATGTCCCAGACATGGTCTTACAGGGGACCTCTCATGATCTCAAGGATGCCAATGTCATGTCCCAGACATGGCCTTACATGGGATCTCTTTACCCAAATGTCATGACATTTGTATCCAGTACTTTCCTTATGTATCAACGGGACTTTTTAATATTAATTATTTATCATTTAATACTTGAATCAACATCAAATAAATTCATGGAATAAATTCATAGTTGCTGGAAAATAGCAGCATTAATAATAATTATTGAAATATTGCATTTATTTACCGTAAACTTACCTCGGTACCAAATATAGCCCAATTCACCAACTTAGTCTTCAACTTTACTCTTCCCTTTGTCTAACCTCGAGTTTCATTCTGCTTGATCTAAAGTAGAAAATTTAACTTATTTAATACTCACATTCATCAAAACATCCCTCGACTCTAACTTTGTCAAAATTACAATTTTACCCTTAAACTTTTACATAATTACATTTTTCCCCAAGGCTCGGAAATTAAATTTCATCTCATATTCTTATGTTTTATGACATGATGAACATTTTTCTCTTCTATGACAACATCAAATTCTCACTCTAACACTTATGTAGATTAGGGATTTTAACCGATTATGTCAACTTACTCGTTTTCGCTTAAAATCAGCTAGCAAAAGTTGTTTAACATAATTTATAGCTTCAAATTCTATCATAAAACATCAAAATAAACACTTTTCACCTATGGGTATTTTTCCAAATATAAACCCTAGGTTAAATTATTGCTAGAATAAGCTAAATTAAGCTACCAGGACTCTAAAAACGTAAAGAACATTAAAAACGGGGCTTGGGATCACTTACTATGGAGCTTGGAAGCTTGAAAACCCTAACTATGGCTTCCCCCCCTTTCTGGTTTCATCCAAATGAAGAAGATGAGCACAATTTGCCATCTTTTTCCCTTTTATTTCATTTTAATTACTAGATTACCAAATTGCCCCTAACTTAAAAATTTTCTATTTCAATTATTTCATGTCCATTTTTGTCTAACAACTTAACCAATGGTCTAATTATCATATAAGGACCTCCAATTTAAAGTTTCATAACAATTGGATACCTCTAACATGTAGAACTCAACTTTTGCATTTTTTACAATTTAGTCCTTTTGACTAAATTGAGTGCCCAAACGTCGAAATTTTCAAACAAAATTTTCACGAAATCATTTTGTAAAATTTCAGACCATAAAAATATAAGAAAAATAATTTTTTTCCTCATCAGATTTGTGGTTACGAAACCACTATTCTGACAACCTTAAATTTGAGACATGACAACGATGACGATGGGAGGTGGGAGATGAAAAAAGCGGAAGAGCAGCAGCCATGAAAGGTGGTGATCAATAGAAGGTTGCTTGGTTCACGGTGGAGGAAGAAAAGTGTTTTGGAGGAAAGATGGTGGTTGTTTGCAAAAATAGAGAGAAAATGGTAAAAAAGAAATGATAAATGGAAGAAGGTGATAGGGAGAGGGGGTATGGATGGAAAAAGCAAGGGAGGAGCTTGGTGAGATATGGCCAGGTTCAATTTATCTTGCTATATGGTAAGAGGTGAGGTTATCGCAAGGGAGGGGGGCATGGAGCAAAAAGGGGAGCATGTACCCCCGAACTATGGTAAGTTTGACCATGAAGTGGAGGAAACAAATCCTCCACATTATGGTGCACAAGGTGGACGACAAGCACATTAAATAAGGGGACAATTGTCAAAAAAATAAATGTAAGAATGTGAAAAATAAGGCTTGAACTTTGGACCACTATGATAGCTAAGTAACCATTAAACCACTAGGACATTAATTCCTTTTATCCATTCTTGTGCACTTATTTAAAACATATGAGATGACAATTTCACTATTGCTTAAATAATAAAAAAGTGGGATGTGATAAGACTTGCCCACTTCCACGATCCAATTACGAGTTGGATCAAGTGCAACAACAAGCTTTGGGCGGATTCTATATTTGGCAGATAAATCAAAAGTTACCTGAGTGGCGTAGTGCTATTCGCCTAATTGTTGTTTTGGCGTGTAAATCGAGCACATAGTAAATATCATATTATTAAGAGAGGATTGTTCTCAAAATGTATTAAGTTATAAAGAAGAAGAGATTTGGTAAGAGTGTTGGGGATTTTTGAAAAATTAATCTACAGCCTGTTCATTTTGTTTTTATGCTAGTTACATTCTAACGAGGTAGTTAGAAAGGACTAAAGGGATGAACTAACAATATAAAAATAGTGGATTTTTATTTACAGTTGTAAACCATTTATAAAGGTAACTTTGAAAGTGTTTGACATGTGGTACGTTCAAATAAGAGCTTGGGTTCTACATATATAGACATTTAGGTTTTAAAAGAGGGATTTTTTCTTCTTCCTTCTTCAAGAAGTATTTCTGTCTAGATTTAAAGGACCTCAAAGTATTTTCTTCTCTCTCTTGAGCTAAATTTGAAGATTTGGATCTTTACTAGTGATTACACCACGTCGAGGTAAGGTTTATGACTCTACATATTGTGTTGTAAGGAGTAAATCTATTAGACTTGGTAGATTAGTAAGATAAAGGATAAAAGGACCTTGCTTGAGGTTTTCAGTGTTAAAAATGATGGCAAAAAGGGTATATGAATAGATCTTGATAAGCTTCCTTGTATGTAGCAATAGTTGCTGCGGATTACACCATGGAAGTCTAGATCTGGAGTTTTGAACTGCAGTAGGAGAGAAACAGTGATATGCATACTTTGTATAGATCTGTTGAGTTCAAGTAGATCGATGTGAAGTATGGTTGCATCTAGATGTATGGATTGTATATATGTGTCTTATTTGTATGGTATATGATTTGTTCTGATTAGAGTTGGTCTGAGCATGATGACTTTGTGTTTGCCTCCGTGGAGTTGTCTAAAGGTGTCCATTGGGAATAAAAACACGATCTCTGATATGTACCTCTGAAAGGAAAAGCTATGGCCATGACATCATATAAAGAATAACTAAAGGAAGGTGATTACCCACAAGGGGGTTCTCTGCGTGACCTTGGATGATGAGGGGAAAACCTCAGAAAATGTGAGTCTATGCGAATCCCTATCATGAACATGCCAAAAAAGAGGAAGTCTTTGGGGCAATATATGAAAAGGAAGCCTTTGTGGTGATCTATGAAGGGAATGCCCATGTGGTGCACTCTAGAGAATGGCCATTGTGGCAACCATCTAAAGGAAATGCCTTTGTGGCGGACCCTAAGAGAAAGAAATGGTATTCACGACGAACTCTGAAGGAATGATAGTTGTAATGATTCAAAAGGAAAAATCCTTGTGTCGTAGAATACTACACCTTTGATACAATATTTTAATTGTCTTCCCTTGTGATAGTTTCACATGGTATGACATATCTTACATGGTTTTAAGGAAAGAACAGAGAAACTGGAATGCACCAGAGCATGTGGGGAATTCAAAGTATGGGTTAAGTAAAATTAATAACAAACCATGAGTAGAGGCTACGTCTGATCGTTTGATGAAGGGAATCTATTAATGAACAGTAAGAAGAAAGGGTAGTCGATGAAAGATAAGGTAAGAGACTCATGATTAAGACAAGTATGAAAGGAAGAAGTTCTAAAAGGATGAAGTCATTGATGAAATAATGTTAAGGGAAATTGACCATGATATAGTAGATAGAAGGAATGATTATGTTTCATTAATGGTAAACTGTTCCTAGTGACAAACTGTTGAAGATTTAAGAAAAGGAGCTGGTGGTGTTGGACTATCCACTCATTTAAGGAAATCAATGACTGAGGTATAAAGATTATTTCTCACTAAGTTCTCATAAACTTACTTGGATTGTGTTTTCCATTTTAGGTTGAATGTAGGGTTATGCCTATGAGAATGATGCCCGGACTATGCCCGAGGAGCGGTGTATCGAATTATTTTGCATACAAAGCAAGCTTGATGGTGTGGTCTAGTCTATTTAGCACATAGTAACCCTTTAATCGAGATAACCACATTGGACCAAGATATCATTTCAGTAATACTTGTAATCGAACTCTCTATACATTGTAACCAAAATTCTTCAATGTTTCTACTTATGTATTGTATTATGGAGTCTTGTAATTATGCAGTTCAAATCAATTGTAACATTGTGTAAGTAGAGTTAAGTTTCATCTATATTAGAGTGGTAATAACCAGGATTCGGATCCAGTTCATCGGATTAGGTTTTAGGCTGTTACATTAAGTTTGTCCCATGATCCATAAATTAAATTAAATAAATTTAAATGTCCATAGCTAATTAATTATCATCCCTCCTCTGCATGGTAAGTGAGAATGTTGTAGCATTTGATCATAAAAAAGGTGAGCTTCAAGACTTCCTTTTCTTCTTTTGCACCAAACTATTTCAAATTTGGCAAAAATATGTATGTTTAGCAACTAAATAATTAAAAATGTAGATTTCTTATTAATTTTGTCCATCTTAGTAAATTTGTAATAAATTCAAAAAATTTGTTGTAGAAACAATCAGAATTTGCATGAATTAGTAGTCAAAAGGTGCTAAAAAGTCTATATAATTTAGAGTTATCACACTCCCAAACTTAATTCATTGCTTGTCCCAAGAAATGCTAACTTACATTAAAATTCAAAAAAAAGAAAACATTTTTGCAAAAATCCCTTCAAACGAAATCAAATCTTTCTTGGAGTCATGTGTTCATCAAAATTGTGCTAAGAAATAAAAGATTTGAAAACATACAACTTCAATATATATACCACTCAATTATTTCTTGTATTAATATGCTAACAAAAATATGTACTAAAAAAATTCCCTTAAAAAGTGTGTGCTAAGTACTTCCGAATCAAATTTTATTTCATTCGATTAAATAATGACTCAAAAGTCAGTCATGTCAGAATGTGTGGTTTCGAAACCCAAATTCTATAAATAAAAATCATAAATATTTTTATTAAATATTTACGAAGTTTTATTATAATTGAATTGAATATCGGTTGAATAATTGAAAATCGTAAACAATTACACTTGTATCACTTATAATAGTTTTATAAGTTTTATTAAATATCTTAGTATACGGTAGATAGTTAGTGAATTAAGAAAGTGTATTATAAAATTTGATTAAAGTATAAAACATTAAAAAAGTAAATGAAATATTTTAATTAATAAAACATGTTAGTGGAAAAGTTAAAGAAAAACATTTACATCATTTCTTCATTCAATCGAAACCATTTAGGGAGAAGAAAAGCTCAACGCAAGGCTAGGGCTGCAAAGATTTAAGCTTTAATTTGGTTAGTTCAATTTACTCTTTTTCTTATTATTTTTATTTTTTCAGAATGCTAAGAGCTCAAGCAAGCTGACCCATGTTATATTCTTTAATATTGTTAAAGTTTGTGGATGTTACCATTGTTACATAGTTGAAGCTTTTAGTGATATTTTGATAGATTTTAAGTTTGGAGTTGAAAAAGGACTAAATTGTAAAGTTAATTGATGACTTTTTGCAATAGGGACTAAATTGCAAAAATTTAAAAAATTTGTGGTAGAAATGAAAAATATGAAGTTAAATTAAGCCTAGAGAGAAATCAGTATAAAAATTGAGTGTTAAATTTGAAAGTTATGTTAGTCTCAATTTTAGGGACTAAATTGAATAAAATGAAAAAGTTGCATAATTTAGAAATCTAATGTGAAAATGATTGAAAATTGATGAAATATCTTGTTTTTTAATCCGTAGCTAATGTTGACCCAGATTCCTAAAAATAGAAAGGAAAAGATAAAGTCGTCAACGAATAGCTTGGAGTTTACGGTTTGTGTTTCTATAATCCAAAGTTCTTGTAAATTGCTTCATAATGAACTTCTGTTGCATGGTAAGAACTTATAGTGAGCCATTTTGATATAATGATCTATTTTGGGATTGATTTGAATTCAATATGGTTAGGGAAGACTAAATTTAAATCATGTGAAAAATGTATATGTTCATATGAATATGTAATTTAATGCATATAAAGATGACTGATGTTGTCATGAGTATGGATGAATGATTAAAATGATGAATATGTATATGTGGAATGAGATGTTGATTGATAATAAGTTGAGTAATGAATACCCTATTAACTATTCGGGAAGAATTAGATATAGCTGGCATGCCATAAGATAGGAAGAGTTCAGGGTTACTTCGACTATGAGTCGATATGGCACTGGGTGCCAATTTGCTCCGATTATACTGATAAGACACAGGGTGCCAAACTTATTGATAGTGATGAGTGTAACAATTTGCTTCAGATTTATTCGATGAGGCACTGGGTGCCAAAATGGTGTGTTGTTTGGATCCATGTATCCGTCCAAGTCTGAGTTTTGTTAATAGAGAAATAAATGGTAAAATTGAAATATTTGATATTGGAATGACAAATGGATGAGAAATGGAATTGAAATGTGAAATGAATTATTAAATTGTGGACTGAGTTGGGAACATTGATAGATTATGTTCAATAAACTCATGGATTTTGAAATTGAAATGGAAGGTGCCATTACATGAATTGAGTTATCAAATGACATATAAAATGTAATTGCCAGGTCTTAGTATTGGTAAAATTTGTTGGTTGTGATCAAAGAATATGTGAATTGGCCTAATTGACTTCTTATATTGTATATCATCACTTATTTTAATTTATGCATCTTAATTACTTATGTTATGTAGTAATGTTCGAATTATAGAAATATCACTAAGTTATACTCAATATACGATTTTATTTTCTGTGCGCAAATTAAGTACTTTATGATTTGATCGTCGACTCTGCATCAAGCAATAATCCTGGTCTCAAGTGTTGGTGATGATTCTATTTTGGTCATGACATGTACCTAAGGTGTCATATGTTTATGTAATGTTCAGTTTAGACTTTTTTGGCATTTTGAGAATCTTATGTATATATATGTGTGTGATGGCAATGATTATGAAAATGGTATCTTGATGAGTAGTTTGACTTGTACGTTTGTTTGCTTAAATGGTTACTAGATGATGTACCAAGGAATAGGTGGGTAAAGGTGATTTATTGTAACGCCCTTAACCCGACTTGATTCGTCGGGTCCAGATCTTGGGTGTTACTACACACAATACTTATCAATTTTACAAAAAATTTACAAACTTCCATCTAATTATTTTAATTAACAAACTTTAATCTCTCTAATTATTTTAAAACAGCTAAAAGAAAGGTTTTTAATTTTTATTTTAATAAATAGGATGATAACAACTAATATATACTTATATTTTATATAATATATATTAATTGTTATTAACCATGTATAGGATTAGAATTGTTCATTATTTTACCTAAGAGTTTTTATTTCTCAATAAATAAGATAATAATAATTAATACATTAATATATTTTACTAATTGTTATTAACCTTGATTAGGTTAGAATTTTTATATTTTATTATTATTTTGTTCTAAAAATTTGAGTTGAACACCCCATACTCACCCTTTAAATACCACATTCTCATATACCTTTGCCTCCATCATCTTTAAACACCATCTACCCTCCATAGTGCGAAACCTATCATCTACTAGTATCAAGTAGCCATATGCACCAAGCATGTCCAACACCTAGCCACGTGTACACACCATGTAACTCCCCTAACCCGTCTCTGTCGTCGGATTAGAGTTACAGAGCATTATCATATAATCAGGAACAATTAACATCAAAATATTCAAATAGATTAAACATATCATAATCCATCCAATCTCATGCACTTTATCCGTAAATCAAGTCATCGAGGCCATAAAAATAGTTTAGAAGGAATTCGGGACTAATTTGAAATAACTTGGAAAGTTTAGGAAAAATATGCAAAAATTAGAAATAGGGGTCAGACGGCCGTATGGCTAGGCCGTGTAACTTTCAAACAAAGGACACACAGTCGTGTCCCAACCCGAGTCCTCACCCATGTAACTCACTGAGTAGGGTCACACGGCCGTGTCACATGCCCCTACGCCAGGCGTGTAACTATCTGAGTAGCCGCACATGCCCGTGTGCTAGGCCGTGTAACTCACTAACTTTTACACTAAGAAACTATCAGATGACTCACGAACGTGTCGCTAGGCCGTGTCCCTAAAATGTATCTAAAATCAAACCATTACAAGTTCATTTCATACCTAATCACTTAAGCCATATAAGCACACATTCAAGGGATTCAAACACCATTCAAACATACATAAACATGCCATTTCAAACATCCTAAATTACCTAACCAATGTGCCATTCAAAGGAACCACAATTGCATCAAACATCATTTACCAAATCAAGTCAACCTGCCTCATTTCATGCACAAAAACCTTGTTCAAATAAGTGCCAAAGCACACCACAAATTACCATTACCAAGCCATTTCAAACATACCAAAATAACCTTATCTACATGCACTTATAAGTGACCAAAATGACATACTTTGATAAGACATTGCAATTACCAAATCAACATAAACCTCCAAATCACCATTACATAACATCCTATACATTTAAACCACATATTCATCTATATAAATATATACCTGTCACTACCCTAGGAGATACAAAAACTACCAAAAAAGATGGATAGTGTGAGCTAGTTGATTGATCCTTCCAAAATGTTAGCAACGATTATCTACAGAGCAATCCATAAGAACTAGTAAGCTTATAGAGCTTAGTAAGGACATATTATAACATTTAATCTAAATAAAATTAAATACAATTCCTATACTATATGACTCAGAGTTACTGGGGTATAAATAGGGGCACACAAGTGCATTTAGGGGTCCCGCAGTACAAATAGGGGCATGTATGTGCATTTCGGGGTACTGAAGTACAAAGAGGGGCACATATGTGCATTAAGGGGTACCGAAGTACAGGGGCACGTATGTGCATTCATTTTATAATTATCTATAAAAATTTAATTAAAGAACTATAATATAAGAATACAAGTAGAAATTCATTTACGTTTTGAAAAACTAAGAACGGTACTTCTATTCGATTCCAACCAACACGTAGAGACTACTCTGCAATTTTCTCTTTTCCTCGGTTATTGTCTTTTTTTTTTAAATCTTGATCTATACAATAATTAAACACAATATATATTAATTGTGTACACATTCCACATTCCATTCAATGTATATGACTCTTAACTTTTCATTAAGTACACATTTTTCTAAAACTTTTATAGCTTTTGAAATTTAGTCCTCTAACCCAAAAATCATCAAATTAACCAGTTTTTAAGAATCAAATTACATCTGATTATTCTAGGCCCTTTAATAATCCCTAATTCACATCAAATTCACCATCAAACCTTGAAAATTTAACATTTTAATAATTTAATTATTAAACCAAAATCTAACAAAAATCACTTCACAAAACAACCAAATATCACAATCAAATCTTTAAATATATATTATCATCACAAACAACAAAGATTCATTAATGGTAACTTCAAAAATTTTTAATAGATTAAAAATAAAGGTATGGGCTAGCTTGACCTAGTTTCAACGATCTCAAAAACATAAAAATTACAAGAAAATGAATCAATTTCCACCCATGCAAGCTAAGAAAGTGACTGAAGCTCCCTAGTCTTTAATGGTGGGTTCAACAAGAGGTTGAAGAGAAAGAATCAAGTAATATGTCTAATTTGTTTTAATTTTTTTAGTTTAATTTTTATTTAATTACAAGTTTTCCATTAAACACCTATTATTTAATCATTTCCACACCATTGGCTGTCCAACCATACTAACTAGGGCTAATTGCCACCTAAGTCCTTCTTCATTTAGTTATTAAACTTTTTAATCATCTAAATGCAATAATTACTAAGTTTTGCACCTTTTTCAATTTATTTCTTTTTCTTTAATTAGCTATCTAAACTTTAAAATTTCTTAACCAAATTCCAGTACGACTCTAATGAATTTGTAAATATTATATATGTAATATTTATGAGCCAACACGACAGAAATTTATGGTCTTGAAACCGCTATTTCGTTACCACTGAAAAGCAAGTTATTACAACTCTTCCCCTTAGGAAATTTCGTCGAAATTGTTACCTCGATGAAATTGTTACCTAAAAATAGATTCAGAGATTGTAATTTCAGCGATTCCTCGATTTCCAAGGTAGCCTCTTCAGTACCATGCCAATGCCACTAGACTTTCTCCATTGATACTCATTTATTCAGAAGTTCTTAGATTTCTTAAGCCAAAATTTTCACTAGTTCTTCAAAATACATCAAATATGGCTGTAATTTAATTTCACTATGAGGAATCATGTGTGACGGATCAGATCTATACCTTTTTAGCATTGAAACGTGAAGCATGTTATGAATTTTCTCGAGTTCAGGAGGTAAAGCTAATATGTAAGCTACAAGACTGATTCTTACAGTAATCTTGTATGACTTGATAAATCTCGTACTCAACTTTCCTTTCTTCCTGAATCGTAGCATTTTTTTCCATAGGCAAACTCTTTAAAGTACTAGATCACCAACGGAAAATTCTATATATTTTCTTTTCAAATCTGCGCACAACTTCTGACGATCAGAGGCAACTTTCAAACAATTTCGAATAATTCAAAATTTGTCTTCAGTTTCTCGAATCAAATCAATCCCTACCATTTTGGATTCGCTCAGCTCGGACCAATACAATGGCATTTTACATTTTCCTCCGTAGAAAGCTTCAAACGGTGCCATTTTAATACTGAATTGGTAACTATTATTATAAGCGAACTCAACTAATGGTAGATTTTTTTCCGAACTACCCTCGAACTCAAGAATAAAACATTGTAGCATATCTTCTAAAATCCGATTTACTTGTTCTGATTGCCCGTCTACCTAAGGATGAAACGTTGTACTGAAATTGAGTTTAGTGCTCAAAGCCCCATGAAGTTTACTCCAAAATCTCGATGTAAACCGTAGGTCACGATCATAAATAATAAATGTCAAAACTCCATTAATCTCACAATCCCTAACACATATAATTATGATAGCCTCCCAAGTGAATAATTTTTTCTCACTAGAATACAATGGGCTGACTTAGTCAATCTATCAACAATCACCTAAATCAAATCTTTCTTTTTTGGAGTTATAGGCAAACCAAATACGAAATCCATCATGACTCGCTCCAAATTTTACTTAGGAATCGTAGCATGCTATAATAATCTCGACGACACCTGATGCTCTGCTTTTACTGGGTAACAAATCAAACATTTGGCTATAAGCTCACAAATCTCACGTTTCATACCCAGCCACCAGTACATCTTTTTAAAATCCCAATACATCTTTGTGCTACTCGGATTAATGGAATATGTAGTTCTATGAGTCTTTAACAATCTATCACATTTCAAACTTAAATTAATTGGAACACAAATTTTATCACGGTAATGCAATGTACCATCATCACCAATACTATATTTTGTAATCAAATTGTCCTGAACCAAGTTTCGTTTCATTAGCAACTTCGGATCGTCATTTTGCAACCCCGAATTTGTTCTAGAAACAAGAGTTTAGTCTACAATTCCACTAGTACAAAACCATCGGCATTCAAAGCCAAATGAGCGCTTAACACTCGAAGTGTGAACAACGATAACTTTCTGCTGAGTGCATCTACAACCACATTAGCCTTTCCCAGATGGTATTCAATAATCAAATCATAACCTTTTTGTAGTTTTAACCAGCGTCGCTATCTCAGAATTAGTTCCTTGTAATGCCCCAGAATTTGGGCCTAGAAATATTGGGCCTTAAACAAGGGAACAGTTAGGAAACTGTGCATAAAATTATGTCTGCTTTAGTGGTTAAGGGTCCTTAAAAGAGTTGGAAAAGTCATGGGTTCAAACCTGGGCTTTAGCAAAAATTTTTGTTTTAGTGGTTAAAACCCTGGATGCTTGGATGTAGGCCTTTTAAATAATTGTGCTAAAAAAATGACATAAGAAAGCTTGTGGTCTAGTGGTTGTAGCGTCATTAAGGTTGCAAGGGAGCTTGGGTTCAAGTCTTAGCTCTTGCAATTTATTTTGGTTTTTCTTTTAAAGCAACCTGGACTTTGGCCTTTAGACCTTTTTATTAATTGAAGATAAAATGAGACACAAAAAGAGACTGTGGTGTAGTGGTAAGGTGGCGACACAGGTGTGGCAAGGAGGTGGTGTCACATGTGTGGTAAGGAGGTTAGAGGTTCAAGTCTCATTGCACGTAAATGGCATTATTTATTTTGTTCATGAAGAGGCAAGAGTTGGTGTTGGATTTGAACTCTGTGTTGGAGAGTTTGAATGGGTCAAGTGAGTGATTTAAGGAGGGGATCATGGAGAGTTAAGGGGAGGGAATTAAGGGAAGTTGGGTAGGTGAATGTTGGTGCCGAAATGGGGTCTTTGCTTTTGGAAATTCGGTTAATGTGTTGTAGGGATGCCATTTTTCTTTTAGTCATTTCAGCTTTTGGCTCATTTTGTCCAATTTTGAAATAGTGATGTGGGTAGTGGCTGATTTTACTCTAGTCATTCCTTTCATTTTAGTTCTTTTAGCCTTTTTCCAAAATCAAGCAATACCCCTTTTCTCTGCTATTTTTCTTTTTAACAATTGTAGTTTGTGCCGATTCTCCCTTTATTCTCCTCCTCTTGGAACTTTTCTACTCTTCTTGTTTCCTAATTTGACTGAACCAATCCCTTCTCCCCCTCATTTCTTACTCATTCGAAGTTCTTCTTCTCACTTACTTAAAATCGAGTTCTCCTTCTCTTTATTTCTTTTTTTTTTTGTAACTTTTTATCTCTGTCAACCTTAAGTATTCTTTCTTAATCTGGAATTAGGACGAATATTAGTTATCTTTTCTTCTTCATCTCTTCTGATTAGGTCGGCATTTGATTTTTGTTCATAACCGATTATCTTCCTTCCCATCTGCTTTAAAATCCGCATCGTCAAGGTTTGTTGGTTCTGTGGCCAAATGCTAGTTCTCTTGTTGGCCGTGTGTTTTCCTTAGGTTAGTATTTGATTAAACTTGGTTATTGGATATTGATGCTTAATAATGGTTGTGGTACAGATAAACCACAGGGAGGTGAGATCGTTTCATAATCATATGGCTTAGGAAGTATAAGCCGATTCAATTAAGGTAGGTATTGATCTTGGGTTTAGCTTCTATATTAGAAAGGCTTGTTAAATCTTATTAATGGAATGGCTAATGGAGTACCTTAATCGAATATAGGTTCTACGCTCGTGGGCTACTACGTTTTTCTTCAGCAAGGTGTGTACACACACCACTCTAATTGTAGATTGGCAAATGCCAAAATCCTAAAATACCGAAACGCCAAAAAGCTGAAAGTACGGCTACGGCTATCATACGAGTGCACGAACGTGCGTGTGGATAAGTCGATACAATGACAGAGGTAACCACGAGCGATCTCGTGGTCTTAGGTCGTTTTTAGGCCAAATGGACCAGAATGGGTCGAGTGGGCCAAATGGGCCCGTGGGCCCTACGCGAGTAAAATTTTCTTGGATGGATTGGAGATAATGGGCCGGCCATGATGATCGCATGGCCAAGGGCAATTTTGGGCTTAGTGGGCCACACGAGCGTATGGGTCCACTTGGGCCCATTTACACCATTATGACCATTTAGGTTATCTGTGTCGCTCGAGGTGACTGTAGACCTTTGAAAAGGTTGTTCGAATGATTGAAATACCCTCGAAGGGTAAAATTACTGAAATACCCTCGAAGGGTAAAATTACTAAAAAACTCCCGAAGGGTAAAATTATCAAAATACCCCCGAAAGGTAAGATTATTGAAATAACCTTGAAGGGTAAAATTACCGAAATACTCCTGAAGGATAAAATTATCGAAATACCCTCGAAGGGTAAAATTATCAAATTACCCCTGTAGGGTAAAATGATCGTAATGCCCCTAAAGGGTAAATAACTGTTTTGCCCCTCGAGTGTAAATGATTGATTTGTCCGTGATGTAAATGACTAATTTGTTTGTGATTGGTATGACTGATTTGTCTGTGATTTAAAAGACAGATTCTGAGCATGGCATTCTGCATACACGACATATTGCATGGGGTTGAGATCTTGTATTGGAGGAAGTGATTTATATGTGAGGGTCGCACGGGTCACATGAGACGACTATGGACCCATCAATGGCTTTTAGCCGATTATATGATTGGCAGATCTACTGCAGTATTGGTTAGTACCGCAACCGATACTACATTAGGAGTGTAGGGATAGGTGGGTCGATTAAATTCCCACAGGAGTGTAGGGTTGGAGAGGAGATGGAGTGTAGGGTTGGTATGGGTATTTATGCATTGCATATACTGATTCTGATATTGAGATGCGTTTAGGCCCAGATATATGTGATATGTGCCATTTGATATGGACTCAGGGCCAACCAAGGTTGATGGGGGCTAAGGCCCAATTGCCACCATTACCGTATTAGGCTAAGGCCCACACTGATACTATTACTATAAAAGGGCTCAGGCCTAGATTGATTCTTTTTCTGTATACTGGCTGTTTCTTTAATAAGGGGATTACACACTGATTTTTCGTAAACTCAATTCGTCTTTAACCTTTCAGGTAATCACCAGCGTTAGTCGGCTTGGAGCTGTGAGGGACTCGGAAAGGGCCACACAACTGCACAAGTTTTATATTGTTCTGCTCATTTACTAAAGCACTTGATTTTTATTCGGGTTGTAATAAGGCCTCTAAAATTTCTGGATTTTAAATTCAGGATTTTATTAATTGTGATTCTTATCTGCTAGGAGTAGAACTCGGTTTGCTGAAACAATAACTGTTTTCTAACACTACGTTTCCGCACCTTAATTTTTAAATATCACGTTTATGTAAATCATTTGCTTTAACTTAAGCTTCTGCAACAATAAGGTTTTGAAGGTGATAAATTTTTAATAAATGTCGATTGAAAATAAACAAATGCAAACTGAGGTTTTATACAAGTTTTAAATGGTAAGAAGTTTGAAAATTCAAGAAGGGTTTTTAATGAAATCATGGTTTTCGAAAAACACTTCAATGTGACATGCCAAATTTGGGCCTAACTTGTAGGCCGGGTTTGGGGTGTTACATTCCTTCTGGGTCATTAAATATTTTAAGCTTTTATGATCAGTATACATGTGACATTTCTTGCCCTATAAATAATGCCTCCATATCTTCAAAGCGAAGACAATTACGACCAGCTCAAGATCGTAAGTAGGATAATTCTTTTCATGCGACTTTAATTGTCAAGAAGCATAAGCTACAACTTTCCCTAATTGCATTAACACGCAACCTAAACCATTAATAGACGCATTGCTCTAAACAACAAATGGCGTTCCAAATTCAGGCTGAGTTAAAACTAGAGCTTCTGTTAACATTTTTTTTAGCTGATCAAAACTCTGTTGACACTTATCAAACGAAACAAATTTGATGTTTTTCTGTAATAAGGTCATAGGTGAAGCAATGATTGAGAAGCTTTTAAGGAATCACCGATAGTATTTGGTTAATCATAAGAAACTTTGAATGTTAGAAACATTCTTCAAAATTTTCCAATCAACAATTGCAGAAACTTTATTGAGATCGACCTTGATTCCATCAGCAGATATAACATGTCCTAGAAAATCAACTTCTCGAAGCCAGAATTCATATTTACTAAATTTCGCATACTATTGTTTTTCATGCAAAGTTTGCATCACAACTCTTAAATGTTCGACATGATCTGACTCGTTCAGTGAATAAATCAGTCTGTCATCAATGAATACCACAACAAACCGATCTAAATATGGTTAAAACACTCGATTCATCAAGTCCATGAATGCCACAAGAGCATTAGTCAAGCCAAATGACATCACCAGAAATTCATAGTGACCATATCTAAGAATGGATGTAGTTTCCGGTACATCTTGCTCTTTAACTCGCAGCTGATAATATCTAGATCTTAAGTCAATCTTCGAAAACACTATAGCTCCTTTTAACTGATTGAATAAATCATCAATACGAGGTAATGAGTATTTATTCTTGATGGTGGCTCCATTCAGCTGTCAATAATCTATGCATAGCCTAATTGACCCATCTTTCTTCTTCATGAATAAAACTAGAGCACCCCAAGGTGACACGCTTGGTCGAATAAATTCGCGATCTAACAACTCTTGCAATTGTACTTCTAACTCTTTTAATTTTGTAGGGGCCATCCTATACGTCGTTATTGAAATTGGAGCTATTCTACAAATTCTACTTCTCGAGCTGGTGGCAACCCGAGCAGTTTTTTAGGAAAAACATCAGCATACTCTTTGACTATTGGTACTTGCTCAATTTTTTATTTCGCCACTTTTGAATCAAGAACATAGGCTTAATACAATCTACTCCATCTTTGAAACTACATCTGCCTTAACACAAATAAATACACCATTCGAACGCTTCAAACTACCTTGTTTCTTTCAGGAACTCACTATTGCATCATGCTCAGAAACCAGTCCATTCCCAGAATGAGATCAAAATCATCAAGAGGCAACAACATCAAACTAGCGGGAAAGTCGTAACCCCTAACGTTCAATGGACACGATCTACATATCTGATTAACTAAAACACACTGACCCAGTGGATTCATAACTTTGGCAGTATATTCAGTGAACGCAACAGGTAAATTTTTTTTGTCTACTAATGCAGTGCATATATTCGAGTGAGTTGATCCAGGAGCAATCAATGCATATACATTAATGTCAAAGAGAGAAAATGTACCAGCAATAACATCAGGGGCAGTAGCTTCCTCACGAACTTTGATTGCATAAACTCTATCTGGTGTTCCCGTTTTAGATCGTTCATTCATCTCACTATTCTTCCCTCGACTAGAAGTAGTGTTTCTAACATTTCTAGGTCGTCTACCTGTCTGTGAGGTTGCTTTAGGCTTGTTTGTTTGATTGCCAAAATCATTCTGCCTTTTCAAACAATCACAAAGGAAATGGTCAGTAGATCCAGAACGGAAACAAGCTCCCGACTTTGATCGATACTCACCAAAATGCCTTTTGTTGCAATCATCACAAACAGGAACGATTCTTTCAACATTTCTTACACTTCCAACACTAGCTACTAGAGAATTAACAGATTGGAAATTGATTTGCCTTGGTTTGTCTCTACCAGTGAACTCTGAAGGGGCAGCTGATTGACTTGTGTCATTCCTAAATTTCTTCGACGGAGAGGTTTGAGCAGGCTTGAACAACCCTTTTTTGTTAAAATCTCGAAATTTTTAATCTAACAATCATTTACTTTTGCAAATTTATTTAATTTTCTTTGTTCGTTCCAAAAGTTCTACAAATTCCCGTAACTTTAGTGCTACCATAGACAAACGGATATCATCATTCAACCCGTCCTCAAATCTAATACACATTTCTTCCTCATTTGATACTGTATTAAGGCCATACTTGCTTAATTGCACAAATTCACGTTCATAATCAACTGTAGTCCGATTCCCTTGTTTTAACTCAATAAATTCTTTTTTTTCTTGTATATAAACATTTGACTAACATACTTCTTCCTGAATTTTGTCTGAAAGAAATCCTAATTAATACGATCATTTGATGTCATCGTGCTCAAAGTGTCCTATCATAAATATGCTTCATCTTTTAGTAATGACACAACACACCTCAAACAACCTTTAGGGGTGCATATCAATTCTGGGAAGACTATCTTTATATTTATTAACCACTACACGACTTTTCAAGGATCATCATCCACCTTGCCTCTGAATTCTTCTACAACATATTTTCGGATTTTATTTACAGATTTGCTTACTTGAATTCATTGAACCATTGCTTCATCATTCCAAGAAACACATTTTTCATTTAATCACAAAAAGACTGTGGAATCGACGCACTATTACCTGCTTCAGGGTTTGAAGCTTGAAAATTACTTTCAGCTTTGTTAACTATAGCTCGATTCGACTCAACTGACATCTTGAATCTATAAGAAAATAAATTATTAGAGCGAATCAAAAGCAGCACACTATTAGAGGGTGTATGTGGCATGTATATACTAAACTCTACTCCGCTATGTAAATGTTAGAATCAACTAAATTATAGCTCTGATACCATTAAATGTAACACCCTTAACCCGTCTCTGTCGTTGAATTAGAGTTACAGAGTATGACCCTGCAATCAGGAACAACTAACATCATAATATTCAAATAGATTACACATACTATAATCCATCCAATCTCATGCACTTTGTCCTAAATCAAACCCTCGAAGCCATAAAAATAGTTTAGAACCAAATTGAGACTAATTTGAAATAACTTGAAAAGTTTAAGAAAAATATTCAAAAATTTGAAATAGAGGTCACACGGTTGTGTGGCCAGGCCCACTGACATAGCCCCAGGTCGTGTAACATTCGAACAAGGGACACACAACCGTGTTCTAGCCCGTGTCCTCGCCAGTGTAACCCACTGAGTAGGGTCACACGGTCGTGTCACACGCCCGTGTAACTCACTGACTTGTACACTAAGAAACTGTCAGATGACACATGACCGTGTTGCTAGGCCATGTGCCTTACACGGCTATGTCACATGACCGTGTTCTGAGCCGTTTGTACCAAAAATGCACCTAAAATGAAAGCATTACAAGTTCATCTCATACCTAATCACTTAAACCATATAAACACACATTCAAGGGATTTAAACACCATTTAGACATACATAAACATGGAATTTCAATCATACTAAATTACCTAACCAATGTGCCATTCAAAGGCACCACAATTGCATCAAACATCATTTACCAAATCAAGTCAACCTTACGTCATTTCTTGCATAAAAACCTAGCTCAAATAAGTGACCAAAATGACCATTATCAAGCCATTTCAAACATACCAAAATAACCTTATATACATGCACTTATAAGTGACCAAAATGACATACTTTGATAAGACATTGCAATTACAAAATCAACATAAACTTCCAAATCACCATTACATAGCATCCTATAACTTCCAAACCACATATTCATCTATATAAACATATACATTCCATTACCCTAAGAGATACAAAAACTACCAATAAAGATGAATAGTGTGAGCTGGTTGATTGATCCTTCTAAAATGTTAGCAATGATTATCTATAAAACAATTCATAAGATCCGGTAAGCTTACAAAGCTTAGTAAGGACATAGTATAACATTTCATCTAAGTACAATTAAATACAATTCCTATACTATATGATTCAGAGTTACTAGAGTATAAACAGGGGCACGGAAGTGCATTCAGGGGTACCAAAGTATAAATAGGGGCACGTATGTGCATTTAGGGGTACTGAAGTACAAATAGGGGCACATATGTGAATTAAGGGGTACCGAAGTACAAACAGGGGCACATATGTGCATTAAGGGTTACCGAAATACAAACAAGGGCACATATGTGCATTCATGGGTACCAAAGTACAAACAGGGGCATGTATGTGCATTCATTAAACAATTAACTATAAACATTTAATGAACGAACTATAATATAAGAATACAGGTAGAAATTTATTTACGTGTTGAAACATTATGAGCTTACCTTCTATTCGATTCCAACCAACACACAGGGACTAATTTGCTATTTTTCCTTTTCCTTAGTTTTTGTTTTTTTATTCAAATATTGATCTACATAATAATTAAACACAATATATATTTATTTCATCACATTCCACACTCCATTCAATGTATATGACCTTTATGACCCTTCACTTTCCAGTCATTACACAATTTCCCTAAACTTTTACAACTTTCTCAATTTAGACTTCTAACCCAAAAATCATAAAATTAACCTTTGCATCTTAATGTATACGAATTTTTCCAAGATTAATTAGCTGAAATTTTTGTTGACTTAGTGGGAGATTATTTTGGGATTTTTTTCTCATGGGATATTTTTTCCTTGATTTTCTATACTAGTTAGCTCTTAATTTCTCAAAGCCACTAGTATAAATAGTGGCTTATTTTGTTCATTTTAATCATCAATTCATGAATCAAAATATTAAGCTTTCATCTTTCAATACATTTTCTCTCTTCTTGTCACGAATTCATTTGCTGCCTTTGGTTTCTTTTCCTTCAATTTATTAATTCCTAGTAGCCACCAAATTCAGCCATTTGCAATTCCTTTTTCAAATTCCCTTTTTTATTTTCAGTAGCTGACATCCACTTTAATTCATTACCAAATTTCCAACCCCATACTCAATCACGCCACCCATCCTTTTCACCCCATTTTTTTATCCAATTATGCCCAATACCATCATGTCCCAAACCTTAGCCAATTAAACCCATTTTCAGCTTTAGGCCGAAATTAGCCTCGTCAAAACCCGTGAGTTACGAACCCGAGCCATTTAACTCCTAAAATTCTAGTACTTATTACTTCTCTGGATTAAGAGTATGATTTTGTCAACTCACAAATTCAGATCAACACTAAGTTAAAAAAGACGTCATTTGATTTAGTGTGATTAGACGTACAGTTGGAATTCCGAAAGGAACGTTTCTAATTGGTTTTCTTGAACACATTGGCTTGCCAAGTGGAGATTGATGTTTGGTTCCGTCAAGGGAAGTAGTAACTGGATTTAAATGTCCCACGCGGTTGAGGGCATTGGTTCGATCGGTAAGGGTTAGTTATTGGATATTCCATAACTAATTTACAAAAGGAAGAGTTGGTGTCTGAGGCGTCCTTAGTAGCTATAACTAGCTTATTGGAAAAGAGGAGTTCATTCAATTTCGAGGATCGGTTCAAAGGCGAGGAAAATTCGTGCCTAAAGCTGAGCTTATTCTAACTAATTGTTCTTCATATTTATTTCACTGTTTTTATTATCCTGTTTTCAACTTTTACTTTTTACGCTATTTTTCTATGTATTTCAGGTCATCAAATTTTATCCCCCCGAATTTCTTGGGCACGACAGCTGCCCCGACATAAATTTGGTCAAGAGAGCAACAATTTACAGTAAACTAGTCTCTGAGGGATCGACCCTACTCCCTATACTACATAATTTGCAAATTAAGGCGTAGGTTTATATTGGTGGAATCAACACCCATCAGGCAATGATTACAGAATAACATCAGTGGCCAACTCTTGGCTTAGTGGAAATCCAAGTTTAGCCAGGCTTTCTATATAGCCTATCATCTTAATAATATGAGGTCTTACTGGGCTTCCTTCTACCAACTTGCATTGGAAAAAGGCCTTAGAGGTATTGAACTTTTCTTATCGTGCTTGCCCCTGATAAAGTTCTTTTAGGTGCTCGATCGTATCATAGGCAACCATGTCCTCGTGTTACTTCTGAAGCTCAAGATTCATAATGGCAAGCATAAGACATCAAACATCTACCATGTCATCGAGATGCTTCTTGTAAACATCTCTATCAGCCCTCGAGGCATTACTAGGTGGTTCATTAGGAAGGGGTTGTTCAATGACATATAATTTTTGTTCTTTTTTGAGGATAATCCTTAAGTTACGAAACCAATCAAGGAAATTCAAACCATTCAATTTATCCTTCTAAAAGACCAATCGCAATGAAAGTGAATTTGTGTTTGCAGCCATAATATATCTACAGCAATGAAATATGTGAGGGAGTAAATTTACCAAGTTTATATGAATCATTAGACGGACTTTATTAAATGATGCTCCCACTATTTAATAACCCTCATATTTTAATTTTCGGAAAGACTTTCTCAAAAGTTTTTCTAGTGGGTAAGTATCTATATTTCACCTCCTTTTAAGTCAACTTTGGCTTTACTCTCAAGATTATGGTTATTTAGGTAAGCAACACCTGCTAATTACATCACATGTAACTCCTAAATATTTTGTGAACAACTCTTGTTCTAATCATCTAATGATTTATCCAAATTACATGCCTCTAGGTTTCTAATCCTATTAGATTAACCTAGTTAAGTCACTAACCAATGTTTTAACCACCGAATATCACTTGCTTATTCTTCGCGTTTAACCAAGATAGATACTAGTACTTTGCTTTAGCAGAACCTACATAGTATCGATCGAGGCCTTAATGAGGGCAATGATTGGAAGGCAATGTCGACTTAATTTTTGATTGAGGGAATTTTATTAAGGTTGCATCACACCAATTATGGTCTACTTTAGTCCATTTAGTCCTTTAATTGATCTCATCAATTAATGTTGTTTTTGTTATCAAATTTTAACATACTTAAAATATGGCATGTTTTAGACATGAATAGCATCTCATACATGAATAAGTAAAGCAGTAAATAAATGTAATAGTTATATCCCATAAACTAAGGTGGTTCTTCCCAAGCCAACGGGATAACCAAAAGGAAACCTAAAGGTGTATATTGCTTCACAAGCTACCTATTCACTTTAGATGGCCCATCTTTCTTACAATTTGTAGAAACTCATTTTACATACAAGGGAGTAAGATGAGAAGAGAAATACGAGTGAAAAATAGTAAGGCATGACATGCAAGTCGTATATAAAAAATTTACAACCTTTTTAAAAGGGTTATTGGGCTAGAACTATGCATTTCAAACATAGTAGATAGAATACAACATGTTTTATCCAATGTTTTATTATTATTTTAAAATGAATCATTAAAAATCCCTTCTACTTTTGTGACCTATACTCGAGGTCCTCGATTTGATTCGACCCAAAAAGCTCGCGATACGACCTGCTTGGTGGAAGAAATAAATTGAGAACAAAATGGGGATATGTGATGGATGCGGAAGAAACAGGCTGAATGGATTACTATTCAACCGAATATGCTTGAAACCCCACTATTTGATAACTTTTATCAATTGTACCATGTTTTTAGGATTTTCATCCTTAAGATTTCTTACTGGAACAACCCTTGTTCCAAGTCCAAACAAAAACAACCAATTAACTCTTAACTGGAACTCGCAAATTCATCACTGTCATTGAGATAACAGATTTGTTATCACTTAACAAAAATGAAACCGAATAGGCCACAAATTATGATTAACATTTAATCGATAATCGAAAGGAGATTATGCATATTACGACTTAAAGCAGTAATAATGAATATCAAATATTCAAGATTAAATTAAAAACACAAGAAAAATAAAGCATGCATCTCATACAATTGCAATTGCATCGCCCAAGTATTTAAACTCGAGTCTGTCTCACAAAAGTGGCTCTGAAACCACTGTTGGAACACTGGTACACCCCACGACATAGTGAAAAAATAAATCCAATGATCACATCCAGGGATCCATGTGTGAGGAATGAATTGGGGTGAGAAATGTATGAATGATTACCTTTAATCGTCTAGAAAACCAAACATAACTGTTGTGAAACTGATTACCCAATTGTATGTCGATTGCAAACCGCTGCTAAAAGTTTCAGTCTCTATGTAATCCACCTAGTGTGAAAACAAATCACAAGAACTCTCTTAAACTTTTTCAGAGAGAAAAACTCATTGAGGGCTACTGACCCCTTACACTATATTTCAGGTATATAAGGTTTTTTTAAAAAAACCCTATATTTCCTAATTCAGGAATATTTGAATCTTAATATGAATCAAAATTCATTATAATAATTAAAAATATAATAATTATAATTACCATAATTATAATAATGTTTGACCTAAAAATTACAATTACAATAATTATAATAATATTCAATTGTAAATTATAATTACAATAATTATAACAAGGATTTCCGTAAATTATGTTTAGTTAAATTTTGTATGAATCAAATTCATATATATTAATTTAACCATGTCTTCAGTATGTGTACAACATACTTGTACAAATAATTCGTTCGATATTTAACTACCCAATTAGATTAATTCTGTAATCAATTTAATTCATGTGACATCCAAAAAACAATACCAACTATGTTTGGATTCCATTCGTTTCAGCCATAGAGTGTGACCCTATAGGTTCTTGTAACGTTAAAAGTAATACAAGAACGATTCTAATATTACAAAAGATGAGTGACATCTAGCAATGCATCATTGCTACCTAAGTTACAAGAAGTCGTGATTCGACATAACCTCTATGTGATTAAACCTTCATGTATTAAATCCTTTTGTCCTTTATATCTAGAATGGACACAAGTCATGGAATAGTCACACTTGCATTATCCATCTAATGTTTCTTAATATCCTGAGTAGACTATGATAAACAAATAAGTATGATATCTCATATCAACTTTTTCGAGCATGGCCATGAGTTTCTAGTCTCACTCAATCAAGGGGCCTAAGATATTGCTCCCATTATGTAGGAGGGACAAATCCTATATTGATCAACCATATCCCACTACATAAATTATGGTATATCCAACATCAGCCTTTATAGAACAACCAGTTATGGTGGATCTTTGACTGTATCAAAATATACAACTCATGATGTTTGGATAATGATTATCTCAAGTTTTAGGATCGTATACATAATAACCACTATAAGTAATGTTGTCACTATTACATAATAATCCAAGAAACATATTCATAGTGGGTCAGTCCAATATGTTGTTCTCTAACACACATATTCATGTATTGATTTTGACATCCCATGTCAATGAAAACACTTTGTCATCAATAAACTACACATTAGTCATAATGCATTATTATTGTCCAAGCCCACAATAATACTCGACTCAGGACATTTTAAGAAAAATCATATTATTCTCAGAACATTATTATAAAATAGTTTATTTATATACACAGAAAAGAAACTGAAATAATAATGGCAATGCATTATATTAATAAATGGGGCAAAACAAGTATGTTATTACAATCATCTCATGATTGGTCATTGGACATACTCTAACACTTAGTTGTCGGGCCATTGATATTGAGGGTTAGGTAGATACGATATAGTTGTTTCCAAAATAAAAGAAGAATAAGAGTGAACCTAAGGAATAGTATAGTATAGTGAGTATAAGAGTCTTACAAATTTGTGCGTAATTAGAAAATTCAAGAATTATTAAAAAGGAAAATGTTTGAATAGGCTATAACAGTCGAGGAAGAAGTTCTCAAGAAAATATAAAAGCAAAGTGAGCGAAAAAGAAAAAATTCCTCAATCTTGCAAATTAGTCTTTCTAGGATGATTGTATTCACTAATATTTCACTATACCTTAGTAATTGGAGATAAAAGGTGGTTGAGAGAAAGGGATATAAGGTGGTGTGCTAAAGGGTCTAATTGGGGAAGTACTAAGGTCAATATAATCTGCCAAACTATTTTTGTGCTTTAACGATTTTATGTGTCTATTTTTTTATTCTGAACCAACCTAAGCCACAGAACGTTACGAGCCGAAAGACCTATGTGACCTAAGTGATACGGTTTATGGATGAAAATTGACTGAATTTTGATGTTTCTAATTACTTGTGTTCTTTGAGCATAAATGTATATTTTGTGTATCTGTTTCAATGGATTAATGTACTTAGACTCTTGAATTTGTTTATTTTGTAATTTTATGAACTAATGTGTGTGATATTGAAGGTTGTGAGAGTCTATTGTATATCGTGTTAGAGTTGCATAGTCGTTCACATTATTTTACGTACATAGTTCCAATCTAGTCTTTATATATGACGTGCTCAAGCACTACTTTGTTTTATTTTCTCGTTTGCGTGTTTTATTTTGTTTCTTTTTATCTTGTTGCTTGAGGAGAAACAACGACTTAAGTGTAGGGGAGTTTGATCTACCACAGTTCATTGTGGCCAATTAAATTCTTTCCGACACTTAATGACTTGTTTTATAGTGTTTTTATTTTGTTTTTAGTTTTTATTACTTTGTGTTTAATTTATGCAAAATAAGTGTTTTTGCACAATTTTGAGTTTTGTTATGACCTCATGCACCACAATGGGCCTAAGGATAATCTAAAAGCTCTGTCTAGTGTGTAGAACATTGTTTTTGGGCTTAGAAGGTGAAGGACAACTGTAGCGTCGAAACACTGGGAAGTGGTGTTGCAACACCGAGAAGTGGTGTCGTAACATCGAACTTCGAAGCAAAAATACCCAAGAAATGAAGGCAGTGTCACAACTGTTAGAGTATGCCCAAACCTTAGTTCATCAAATTTTGATTTCCAAAACTATATTCCTTTGATTTCTATCAACACCCAAGCTATAAACCTCTATAAAATTTCAAGAAAAAAGCCCAAAACACCATAGATTTCTTCATTGTCAAGAGTTTGTGGGTTTTCTGGGTTTTCAAGCAAAAGCTCATTTTTCTTCCCTTGAAAGCAACTATTCGTTTACCCATTAGTTTTAAATATTAGTTAGTCTTTAAAACTGAGTTTTTAGCCATTGAATCACATGTTTTCAGTAAAAGTCAAAAATTGGGTTGTTAATGATGAATTTTGGGATTTTGGGCAAAAACATGGTTTCAAAGTGTTTTTAAATTAGTTTTAAGGAGATTAAAAAGTTTTTAAACTTGCTTTGAAGTTTTGTTAAAGGTTTCAAAGAATTTAAAGAATTTTCATGAAAATTACCACAAACATGTCAAAAATTTTGATACCATAAATTAGGTAGTTTTGCATAGTATAAAGGTTGAGAATCTATTGTAGTGAATAATTAGATGAATGGAATTTGTTTTAGGCAAAACGATTAAGTATAGACTGAGATATTTTAAATTTAAGTTTGATATGTCGAAGGTTTTGATTACTTGAGAACTTAGTTTAGGCTTATGTTTTTGATTGCTTGAGGTGAGTCCTTAGTTGATTGTGATTGTGCTGTTGTGTGATTTATGTTGTTGAAGCCTCAGATTTGTTAGGACCTTCCATGAGTTAAGGAAAGGCTAGTTTGAGCTGTCAACATTTCGACGAAAGCGTAGTTGGTGAGTGTTTAGAGTCACTGCTTGTGGACACGATTCATTACGTTAATTGGGAATTTAGAAGTAGCCTAAACCCCTACTCTAAATTCTGAGTGTAAGTTTTCTTGTACTCTTGATTTAATTTGTGAAATATGTGCTAGTGTGATTGTGAAAATGTGAACTGCACAAGATGCTATAGCATGTGTTATGTGTTCATGATTATTGTTGTTAAAGTGTAAATGTAGGCATGTTATGCATGCTAAATGAAAAAAATAATGTTGTGTTTATAATGTGATATTTGCAGTGAATAAGTGCAGTGAACGATAACTAAATGTGTGTGTTAATAACAGACATTTTGGCCTTGTGATCTTTGAGACCATTGATATAGTTAGCATGCCATTCAATGTAACATGTTTGGTGTGTTGGAGAGTGTTAGCTTTATAGTTCACTTTTTGGGATATGTTCGACTCTATGAGTCAATTGGTGTGTTGGAGATTCATGTATTCGATGTGTGATGGTAGAGCCCAGTTCTATGTTTCATAGCTTAAGTGCCAAATTATCTTTAAATATGATTCTCCGTGACCATCTCACTGAGCTTGTATCCTCCCAACAATGCACATTATTTCCATTACCCACTGACCATATCAAATTATCAAAAAGCAAAGGCCATACCTTATAGATGGGCTTCCACAAAAAGGAGCTCTGCTTTATGAAATACACTTGGGTAATATATTAGTAATGCCATACCTTAATCTAAGTATGCGAACCTGTAAAGCTTCAGTTTTGGTGAAAAAATGAAATCCAAGCTTCATCATAAAGGCAGTGTTCTAATCATTAAGGTATCGTATCGCAAATCCTCCACACGAACTAGGCTATCAGATAGCTTTCCAGCACACTAATGCCATTTTTCTTTTACCACTAGAAGATCCCCAACTAAATTATTGCACCATTCCTTCAATTTCTTCATGCACACCTGTCGAAACCATTAAGGATTGCATTAGATAACCTGGAATTGGAAGAAGTACTAACTGCGCAAGAGTAACCCTTCCAGCGGAAGATAATTTCTTAGCTTCCCAACTAGATTGCTTTCTTCAGACTTTATCCACCAAAAAGCTCAACGTACCTTTGGTAATTCTTTAGTGCAAAAGAGGAACTCCCAAATATTATCCAAGATTGTGGACATGTTGGAAACCAAGTATGTTAGTAATCTCCTCCACTAAATCCTCCTTAACTCCTACAAAAAAGAAAAGATTAGTCTATCATGCATTAACCTTATGTCCCGAGAAGTCATAGAAGTTCCCAAGGAATTCTTTGAGAAGGTTACTATGCTTCAAATCCGTTTTACTGAAGATCACTAGATCATCTGCAAAAAAAATGTGATAGATCAGGTCCCCTTTGAGATAATCAAATGGAACATACATTAGGAAGTTAAGAATATTTGTCGCTTTTAGAGACGCTTCCATATTGGAACTCCATTCCACAAGAACTGTATTGTTGACGTTGAGATGGCTGACATGATGACCTATATCAGGAAGTTAGGAATATTTTCCGCTTCTAGAGACGCTTCCCCAAAGTCCCAACACACTCTGTCATAGGCGTTCTCCAAGTCTATCTTAATGACAATCCATTGCACTGTTCTTTTAATTCTCATGGTGTGCAACACTTCTTGCTCAATGAGCACATTGTCGGTAATATTCTTGCCTGCAATAAACCACTCCTGTTCTTGGCGAATGATTTGGGAAAAAAAATATTGAAACGGTTCACCATCACCTTCATAACCAGCTTGTATAAAATAGAACAGAGACTAATAGGTTGGAATTGGGAGAAGTACTTCGGAGTCAAAACTTTGGAAATTAAAACAATGAAAGTGTTGTTAAATTTTGGGGCTATAGCACTACCTTCAAAAATATTCTTTACCCATTAACATATTTCCTTTCTAATTGTTTCCCATTGTCTCTTAAAGAACAAGGCATGAAAGCCATCACTTCCCGGTGCCTTAAAAGGGGCCATGTTGAAAAGAGCATACTAAACATCATCATCTAATACAAATCTTCTAAGAAATTTGATGTCTTTAGGCTCAAGTTGCGAAAAACTACTCGTAGGTAAACTCCCCATTGGACCAGGAACCTTACCATACAACTTTTGAAAGAATGCAACACCCTCTAATTTTAAAACTTCAAGTTCAAAAATCCATTCACCTTTCAAGTTGAGCAAAGCCATTATATTATTATGTTTCTGCCTTTGAATCGTGTGTCTATGGAAGTACTTAGTGTTGCAATCACCCATACTCAACTAGTCGTATCTCAATTTATGCTTCTACAACAATTCCTCATGGTAAAGAAATTATTCCAATTCCTCTCGAGGCTCTAACTCTTTCTCTGCCAGACTATTTGAACCAAAAAATCATTACTCATTGAATACTAGATAACTTTTGAATCAATTGTCTGTTACGGGTATTTATATGTCCAAAGACACATTTATTCCAATCCCTGAGCCTTTCAGTAAAATGATTTAGAGTACCCGACATGTCATCATCCAACCTCCAATTATCTGAGGCAAACTCAGAAAATTTTGGATGTTCCATCCAACCAGCTAAGAAACAAAATGGCCTGCTTTTAGGTGAAGATAAATTTGGTTGTTGTAACACCCCTAACCTGTATCTATCATCATATTAGGGTTACAGAGCGTTACCGTACATAATAGAACAATTAACTTCAAAATAGATCAACAATTTCATTTAATAATAATTACCTAAAACCCATTACAAACCTATCATACATAAACAATTCGGCACTAATTTAAATCAATTCAGAAAGTTTGGGAAAACGTTCCGAAATTTTTTAAAACAGGGATCACACTACTGTGTGGCAAAGTTGCATGACATAACCCAGACCATGTAGTGTTCGAAGAATGAGACACACTCTATGTCCCAGCTTGTGTTTTAAACCATGTAACCTACTGACTTAGATCACACGACCGTGTTGTAGGCAGTGTGTTAGGCCATGTAACTCTCTGACTTGATACACACGGTCGTTTACAATTAGGCACACTTTTCCTTCCTAATCACAACACACTACAAGGTTAGTAGGATTATTAACGAACATATCCAACCAATTGAACATGAAACATAGCAATATAAAGTTCAATACATAATTCCTCAATCTATTACTCAATTGGTTCCTTTTCACTTCATATTCATATACCAACATTTTCCATTTCATATTTCTATAACATAGTTCATTTCATATACACATCCATTCGTTAAACTTTAATCGTCTGTTGAATCAAATGAAATAACATCAAATAGTAAAAAAAATAATACTCATATAACCACTTAATTCCCTAAATACACCACAACATCATAATTTAACTCATTTATAGACATATGAAACATATAATCACACCAAGACATTAATATTCACTATCAAATCATACTAATAAAAACATTCATCTCATATTCATACTTGTAATACAAATCTTACCCAAACCATGTTACCTGATTAGTAATGATTGAAGGATGCTATGACTTCTTTCAACCATGGTCTTATTCACTTTCCGTATGATGTCATAATGTCTTTCAACCATGGTCTTACTCATTTTCCGATATGATGCCATAATGTTTTTCAACCATGGTCTTATTCATTTTCTGATATGATGCCATAGTGTCTTTCAACCATAGTCTTATTCATTTTTTCAATATGATGCCAGTGTCTTTCAACCATGGTCTTATTCATTTTCCGATATGATGTCATAGTGTCTTTCAACCATGGTCTTATTCATTTTCAATAAGATGCCATAGTGTCTTTCAACTATGGTCTTACTCATCTAAATCATGATGCCATTGCGTCTATCAGCTATGCTCTTACTCGTTTTCATCCTGATGAACCTACTCATATATATTGCTGAGGTTATACCATTCAATTCACACAAACTTATTTACCATGCTTCACAAATCAATTATTTATTATCAATTTCATGTCTTACCTCAATTAATCATGTTAACTATAATATATATATATATAAAAATCTTTATTATTGAATTTAAATCATTATAAACACATTAAGTCATCACAAAAATTCATCTTTGTAGTTTTCCATTTTCAAGCATAATGTTTAACTTAATTCTCATTTCAACTTAATCCATTTCATTGCTTACAATTTATTAAGCAAATGAACTCAATCACAACATACAGATATGGGTATTAAAAAACAAAAACAGCATTTAAATTAAAATAAATTACTTTATGAACTTACCTAGACTAAATTGTAATAGTTGCAGAAGTTCAAGGACTATTCTGAAATTTTCCCTTTTCCACGTAAGTCAATAGGGTCTTGATCTAAAATGTAAATTTTTCCCTTTATTATCTTATATTCATATGCCAATTAATTTTGCATTATATACCCTTTTATTCTTTTCAAAATTACATAATTGCCCCTAACTTTTACAATTTAGTCCCTTAACCCGAAAGTCATCAAATTAACCATTTTCTCAAGTTCAAAATTATACTAGGCCTTTAAAAAATCCCAATTATACCTCTAATTCACCATCAACCCTTGAAAATTTGACATTTTAACAATTTAACCCTTAAATCAAAAACTAATAAAAATTACTTCACAAAACAACCAAATACCACAATCAAAGCTTCAAACACATAATTATCATAAAAAATAACCAGCATTCATCAATGGAAATTTCTAAAACTTTTTACAGATTCAAAAACGAAGGTATGGGCTAGTTGGACCTAGTTGTAACGATCTTAAAAACATAAAAATTAAAAGAAACAGGTGAAAAATGGCTTACCATGCATGAGAATATTAATGGTTGAACCTAGGTTCTTCTTGCCATGGTGTTTCGGTTGCTAAATTCCTAATGAAGAAGAAGATGGTTTTAATTTTATTATAATTTATTCCTTTCTTAATTAAATTACCATTTTTCCATTTATTAACTACTTAAATTTCTTGAAATTTGCCATTAAAACCGTCCACTATAATGCTAAATGGTACATTTTCCATTTAAGTCCCCTTGTTAATCCTTCCCTAGTCATTTGACACCATTATCTAATAGCAACTTACTTTTGCAACTTTTACAATTTAGTCCTTTTTGCGTAATTAACTATCTAAACATTAAAATTTCTTAACCAAAATTTAATAAAATCCCAATAACATTTCGTAAATATTTTGTTAAACATTTAAAGGCTCTATTTATAGAAACAAGGTCTCAATGCCTCATTTTCTAAAACCACTTGACTTTAGGAATTAACTACTTGAACTTGACTATACGACTAATTAGCAGATTTTATTAAATTGAAACTTCAATAATATTATACTTGACTCATAAAAATTAATTAATAATATTTATGAGCTCACTCATCAAATTTTTGGTTCCGAAACTACTATTTTCTAGACCACCGAAAAACGGGCTGTTACAACTCTCCCCCTATAACAGCCCGATTCTGGGTCTAGTCGAACAGTGGTTTCGGGACCACAAATTCGACGACGGAAAATATTATTATCATTATATTTTTAAGGTCTATAATTTCACGAAAAAAATTTCGTAAAAATTTCGTTCGAAAATTTTGATGTTTGGGCATTTAATTTAGTCAAAAGGACTAAATTGTAAAAAGTGCAAAAGTTGAGTTCTACATCTTAGAGGTGTCTAATTGTTATGAAATTTTAAATTGGAGGTCCTTATGTGGTAATTAGACCATTAGTAAATTGACGGACAAAGATAGACATAAGAAATGGGTGAAATATATTTTTTTAAATGGGGGCATTTTAGTCATTTGGTAATAAAAAGATTAAAAAGGGAAAAAGATGGTAAAAATCATCATCTTCTCCATAAGTTGCTGCCAAAACTTGGAAGACACCATAGCTAGGGTTTCTTTGATTTTTCAAGCTCATAGTAAGTGCATCTTAGCCCCGTTTTTAATGTTCTTCGCATTTTTGAAATCCTCGTAGCTCAGTTTAGCTTATTCTATCAATAATTCATGTTAGGATTTATATTTGGAAAAATACCCAGAGGTGAAATGTGTTTATTTTGCTGTTTTATGGTGGAATATGAAGCTAGAAATTATGTTAAACAACTTTTACTAACTGATTTTAAGCAAAAACGAGTAAATCAACATAATCGATAAAAATATTTATTGTTCATAAGTGTATATTAGAGTGAGAATTTGATGTTGCCATAGAAGGAAAAAGTGTTCAGAATGTTGTAAAACATAAGAATAAGGTGTGAAATTTAATTTTTGAGCTTGGGGACAAAGATGTAATTATGCAAAAGTTTAGGGACAAAATTGTAATTTTATAAAAGTTGAGTCGAAGCTTGTTTTAATAAATTGAATATTAAACAAGCTCAATTTGTTGTTATAGGTCAAGAAAGACGAGAAATCAACCTTAATCGGGGAAAAGAGAAGATTGAGGATTAAATTGCAAAATCTTTACATTTTGTATCGAGGTAAGTTGTATGTAATTATTACATTGTTATAATTATTTTTGTTATGTTTCGTAACAATATACGTGAAAGGGTTAATATTACACTGTGTTTTGGACAACTTATAAATTTATTTGAGTAAAGATTTGAACAAAGTGTCGATGAACACGTGTGTAGTACTGTGTGGAGGCTACTACGTGTATCGATAAATAATGGTCACATGCGTAGTACTAAGTGAAGACTACTATGTGTACCGAAAAGCTTTGAGCAGGTGTGTAGTACTGTGTGAATGCTACTACGTGTATCGATAAACTACGGTTACATGTGTAGTACTAAGTGAAGGCTACAATGGGTACCGAAAAGCTTTGGTCACGTATGTAGTACATGTGAAGGCTACTACGTGAGCCGTAAAACTTGATCACGTGTGTAGTACTATGTGAAGGCTACTACGTGAACTGTAAAACTGATCACGTGTGTAGTACTATGTAAAGGCTACTATGTGAACTGTAAAACTGATCACGTGTGTAGTACTATGAGAAGGCTACTACGTGTATCGAATGATAAAAATAATATGAGTAGTACTGTGTGAAAAGCTCTGAATATTTTTTTAAAACCGTCATGATGATGAAATATGAGTATGTGATCGGAATGTAATAAGTTGTGAAAAGTGATTGAAGTGATGAAGTTTGTGTTGTGTTATAAAATAAATGGTTATAGCGCTATGTGAATAAGGAATATTGGAATAGAACAGATTTGGACAGTGACGGTGATGTTAGTTTGAAAAATCACCAAAACCTATAGAAATTGAGTTAGAGGCTAAATAATATGTGAAATTCAATCTGAATGAGTCTATTTTTATATGGAAGAAACAAAGTGAGCAAAGGAGTTGTATATTTGGGTATATTTAAACTTTATTGAGACAGGGTTGGATCGATTTCGAAATCCCCTGTTCCAAATTTGGAAAATCACCAAAAATTGTAAAAAAAATAATTACAGCTTGAAATTTACATTCTTGAATTCCTTAATGAGTCTATTTTTAATAAAAAGAAACGAGAACATTGTTTGAATTTTGTACAAAGAGTTAAATAAATTTTAGTCAAGAGAGGTCAGAAGTGTCAAACAGTTAAACAGGGGAATATTTAGAGAATAAAATGTAGTAATTGGCTTAACCAAAAATTCTGAAAATTTTATGGTAAGAATTTATATGAGTCTAGTTTCAGGGAAAATTTTCAGATCTTAATTTGGAGTTCTGTAGCTCCGGATAAAAATACTTTAGCGACTGTAATGCAGAAAAATAGTTTGCTGGAAGTGGACTAAATGATAGATTTATGTGTGGTATAAATTATATAGTATATGATATTATTCTAGAAATTTATTTATCAATTACATACTTACTTACTAAGCTATACGCTTACTCCTCTTATTTTTTTTTCCTTTTTTTATAGTAATATTAATCAGCTCGGGAATTGGACAGAGTCAGAACATCATCCTCACTATCATCATCAACACTTGGGTATTTTGCAACCAATCCTTTTGAAAAATGGCATGTATAGATGACTTAATGCAATGTAGTATAAACTTATATATAAATGTATAAAATGTGGTTTGGTTTAAAATGTTAGTATCTATAATTGATGAATTATTTCCGTAAATCTATTGTCCATATAGTTTAGGATGTTATGAATGGATTAATCGTGTGTGAATATATGATCGTATTTGGTTGAATTATTGATGTTTCTTGAGATTGTGTTTCAAAAATTTGCAGGAGGAATTGAATATTTATGAAAAGAAATTATGTCAAAATTTTTGTAAAAAAAAATTTGATCGTTTGATAACACTTCTTACCTTGTTTCAACGATGAGTACGGGTACGAGGTGTTACATTTTAGTGGTATTAGAGCTATGATTTAGCCGGTTCTCAAATTAGTATAATGTGTGTAAAAGTCTATCTATACATGCCATTTAAATATTGTGATAGTGAGATGATTTCTGACAATTTAGAATTTTGTTTTATATAGTAAATGGATCCTGATCGAAGTGTGGCAGATGATGTTGAAAGTAACGCACCGGCTCCCGCACAAGGGACCGCGCATGAAGAAAGTAGACATGAGACACATACTCAGGATGAGGCTCGGGAAGCTTTCCTTCGAATGATGAGTAATTGGTAAACAGAATTTGTTCGTGCAAATCTGAATGTTCAACCCCTCCACCCCTTCCTATTCCTCAACCGGTTCCTGTATCTCCACAAAATGTTGACTTGGTAAGATCAAGTAGGCCTCCTATTGAAAAAATCCGAAAGCATGGAGCTGAAGATTTCAGAGCTAATATAGATGATGACCCACAGAAGGCAGAGTTTTTGCTTGAAAATTCCATTCGAGTATTTGATGAATTGTCTTGTACTCTCGAAGAATGTTTAAAGTGTGCAATATCTTTGTTAAAAGATTCAGCGTATCGTTGGTGGAAAACATTGGTATTTGTGGTTCCGAAAGAAAGGGTTACGTGGGAATTCTTCCAGGATGAATTCATAAAAAAATACATAAGCCAACGGTTCATCGATAAAAAATGCAAGGAATTTCTCGAGTTGAAGCAGGGCTGACTATCCATGGCTGAGTATGAAAGAGAGTTTGTTAGGTTGAGTAAATATGCTCAAGAATGTGTACCCACCGAAGTTGCTATGTGTAAAAGGTTTGAAGACGGTTTAAACGAAGACATTAGAATATTTGTTGGGATGTTGGAACTGAAGGAATTTGTAGTATTGGTTGATCGAGCTTGTAAGGCTGAAGAATTGAATAAAGAAAAGAGAAAAGCTACGGTGGAGGCTCGAGATACAAGGAAGCGGCCTATGAGTAAACCATTTCAAACTCAGTCAAAGAATTCTAAAGAGATGAATCCTAGAGTGACTACTTCAACTGGATATCCACGTTGGGACCGGGGAAAATTGTATTTGGGTTCCGAAGCTCAAGCTACATCGATATCAAGTGTCGGTAGTATGAAGCCTAGTAGACCAGAGTGTCAGCATTGTGGAAGACAACATCCTAGTGAATGCTGGTTAATTAGTCGGGCTTGTTTCAAGTGTGGTTCTCGACAACATTATATTAAAGATTGCCCTGAGAAAATTGAAGAAGAAAAATTTTAGAATGTTAGATCGAGTGATACTGTTAGCAGAGGTAAACCGTCGAGAAACACCAGAACTAGAGATAGTGGTAAAAGTGGAATGAAGGGTACAACTACAAAATCAGAACCTCAAACATGTGCTAGAGCTTATGCCATACGTGCTCGTGAGGATGCATCATCTCCCGATGTGATTACTGGTACATTTTCTCTTTATGATATTGATGTTGTTGCCTTTGATTGACCCTAGGTCTACTCATTCATATGTATGTGTGAATTTAGTATCTAATAAAAATTTTTTTGTTGAAAACACTGAATTTGTGGTAAAAGTATCAAACCCTTTAGGCAAATATGTTTTAGTTGATAAGGTTTGCAAGAATTGTCCTTTGACGATTCAAGGTTACTGTTTCCCGGCTAATCTGATGCTCTTACCATTTGATGAGTTTGATGTTATCTTGGGGATGGATTGGTTGATTTTGCATGATGCCAAGGTAAATTGTAGATGGAAAATCCTTGAATGGAAATGTGGAAATGGTGAAATTCTTCGGGTTGAAGCGGAAGAGCCGAATAAATTTCCTATAGTGATTTCGCACATGTTAGCCCAGAAATACATGAGAAAGGGATGTGAAGCTTATCTTGCTTATGTGTTGAATACTGGTATAACCGGGTTGAAGCTTGATCAGTGTCGATAGTCTCTGAATTTCCAGATGTATTTCCAGAGGAATTGCCTTGGTTACCTCCGATTAGAGAAGTTGAGTTTGCTATTGACTTGTTACCTGGTACTGCACTGATTTCTATTGCTCCGTATCGGATGGCTCCGACTGAGTTGAAAGAATTAAAAGCTCAGCTACAAGAATTGACAGATAAAGGATTTGTGAGACCGAGTTTTTCTCCCTCGGGTGCTCCTGTATTATTTGTGAAAGAGAAAGATGGCTCTATGAGACTTTGTATTGACTATCGTCAGCTCAACAAAGTGACTATAAAGAACAAATATCATTTGCCAAGAATTGATGATTTGTTTGACCAACTAAAAGGAGCAACAGTGTTTTCAAAGATTGATCTGAGATCTGGTTACTATCAGTTGAGAGTTAAGGAGTCCGATGTGCCAAAGACCGCTTTTAGAACGAGGTATGGACACTATGAATTTCTGGTAATGCCTTTTGGTTTAACTAATGCTCCGACTATTTTTATGGATTTGATGAATCAAATTTTCCAGCCGTATCTGGATAAGTTTGTTGTGGTGTTCATAGATGATATTTTAATTTATTCTCAGGATGAATCCGAGCATGCAGAACATTTGAGAACTGTGTTGCAGATTCTGAGGGAGAAGAAATTGTATGCTAAATACAGCAAAAGTGAGTTTTGGTTTCGTGAAGTTGGATTCTTGGGACATATAGTTTCAAGTGACGGTATTCAGGTTGATCCGAGCAAAATTTCAGCAATTGTGGATTGGGAACCACCAAAGAATGTGTCCGAGGTTAGAAGCTTTCTGGGTTTAGCCGGGTATTACCGACGCTTTGTCAAGGGATTCTCAATGATTGCTTCTCCTATGACTAAGTTGCTACAAAAGAATGTTAAGTTTGATTGGACCGATAAATGTCAACAAATTTTCAAGAAATTGAAGGCATTATTGACGGAGGCACCAGTGTTGTAACAACCTGAGTCAGGGAAGGAGTTTGTAGTTTACAGTGATGCATCATTGAATGGTCTTGGATGTGTGTTAATGAAAGAAGGCAAAGTAATAGCTTATGCTTCGAGACAACTGAAACTACATGAGAAGAATTATCTAACGCAGGATTTAAAGTTGGCTACCATTGTTTTTGCTTTAAAGATTTGGCGCCATTATTTGTATGATGAGAAGTGCTGAATCTTCACTGATCATAAGAGCTTGAAGTATTTAATGAATCAAAAAGACTTGAATTTGCGACAATGAAGATGGCTTGATCTAATAAAAGACTATGAGCTAGTGATTGATTATCATCCCGGAAAAGTTAATGTGCTTGCTGATGCTTTGAGTAGAAAATCTTTATTTGCTTTGAGAGCTATGAGTTCGAGATTAACCTTATTTGATGATGGTTCAATTTTGGCTGAATTAAGGGCTAGACCATTATTCCTTCAGCAAATTCGGGAAGCTCAAAAGAATGACAGTGAATTGCAAGCTAGGAGAGCTCAGTGCGAAGCAGGTGTTGACTCAGATTTTCGAATTAGTTCAGATGATTGACTGATGTTTCGAAATAGGGTATGTGTACCGAAAAATAATGAATTAATTCGGACCATTTTATGTGAGGCACACAGTGGTGATTTGTCAGTTCACCCAAGTAGTGTAAAAATGTATAATGATTTGAAGAAATTGTATTGGTGGCCAGGCATGAAAAAGGATATCTCGGAATTTGTATCAAAGTGTTTAATTTGTCAACAAGTGAAAGCTGAACATCAAGTATCATCGGGTTTACTCCAGCCGGTAATGATTCCAAAGTGGAAATGGGACAACATCACAATGGATTTTTTGACAAGATTACCTCTAACTCCAAGGAAGAAGGATGCTATTTGGGTGATCGTTGATAGATTGACAAAGTCGGCTCATTTTATACCGGTACGCATAGATTACTCACTTGATAGGTTGGCGGAGCTATATGTTGCTGAAATTGTGAGATTGCACGGGGTTCCTAAGTCCATTATATCGGATAGAGATCCGAGGTTTACTTCGAGGTTTTGGATAAAGTTGCAAGAGGCCCTGGGTACAAAATTGAATTTTAGTACTGCATTCCATCCGCAAACCGACGGACAATCTGAAAGAGTGATTGACATGCTCCAGTGCTGTATTCTGGAATTTGAAGGTAGTTGGGAGAAATATCTACCATTGGTTGAATTTGCTTACAACAATAGTTATCAGTCGAGTATACGAATGGCACCGTACGAAGCATTATATGGACGTAACTGTAGAACACCTTTGTATTGGACTAAGCGCAGCGAGAATCAGATTCACGAAGTTGATTTGGTGAAAGAAACTGAAGAAAAGTTGAAAGTAAATCGTGACTGCTTAAAGGCTGCTTCAGATCGACAAAAGTCATATGCGGATTTAAAGAGAAAAGAAATTGAGTTTCAAGTGGGTGATAAAGTGTTCTTAAAAGTATCTTCGTGGAAGAAGATTTTGAGATTTAGCCATAAAGGCAAATTGAGTCCACGTTTTATTGGACTGTATGAAGTTATTGAAAGGATTGGACCCGTAGCTTATCGGTTAGCTTTGCCGACAGAGTTGGAAAGAATACATAATGTATTTCATGTATCGATGTTGCGACACTATCGTTCAGATCCTTCACATATAGTTTCTCCTAATGAGATTGAAATTCGGCCAGATATGACTTATGAGGAGGAACTGATAAAGATTTTGGCCCGAGAGATCAAACAGTTAAGAAATAAAAGTGTAGCCTTAATGAAAGTGTTGTGGAAAAAACATGGAATGGAAGAGGCTACGTGGGAACCAAGTTATGAGGAAACAGTACCCAAACCTCTTTTCTGGTAAGATTTTCGAGGACGAAAATCCCTAAATAGGGAGAGTTGTAACAGCCCGATTCTGGGTCTAAGTCGGAACAGTGGTTTCGGGACCACAAATCCGACGACGGAAAATATTATTATCATTATATTTTTAAGGTCTATAATTTCACGGAAAAAATTTCGTAAAAATTTCGTTTGAAAATTTTGACATTTGGGCATTTAATTTAGTCAAAAGGACTAAATTGTAAAAAGTGCAAAAGTTGAGTTCTACATCTTAAAGGTGTCTAATTGTTATGAAATTTAAAATTGGAGGTCCTTATGTGGTAATTAGACCATTAGTAAATTGATGGACGAAGATAGACATAAGAAATGGGTGAAATAGATTTTTTTTAAATGGGGGCATTTTAGTCATTTGGTAATAAAAAGAATAAAAAGGGAAAAAGATGGCAAAAATCATCATCTTCTCCATAAGTTGCTGCCAAAACTTGGAAGACACCATAGCTAGGGTTTCTTTGATTTTTCAAGCTCATAGTAAGTTCATGTTAGGGTTTTTGAAATCATCTTCTCCGTTTTTAATGTTCTCCGTTTTAATGTTCTCCGTTTTTAATGTTTTTGACATCATCTTCTCCGTTTTTAATGTTCTTCGCATTTTTGAAATCCTCGTAGCTCGGTTTAGCTTATTCTATCTATAATTCATGTTAGGGTTTATATTTGGAAAAATACCCATAGGTGAAATGTGTTTATTGTTGTTTTATGGTGGAATATAAAGCCAGAAATTATGTTAAACAACTTCTGCTAAGTGATTTTAAGCAAAAACGAGTAAATGGACATAATAAGTAAAAATATTTATTGTTCATAAGTGTATGCTAGAGTGAGAATTTGATGTTGCCATAGAAGGGAAAAGTGTTCAGCATGTTCTAAACATAAGAATAAGGTGTGAAATTTAATTTTTGTGCTTGGGGACAAAGATGTTATTATGCAAAAGTTTAGGGACAAAATTGTAATTTTATAAAAGTTGAGTCGAAGCTTGTTTTAATAAACGTGAATATTAAACAAGCTCAATTTGCTGTTATAGATCAAGAAAGACGAGGAATCAACCTTAATCGGGGAAAAGAGAAGATTGAGGATTAAATTGCAAAATCTTTACATTTTGTATCGGGGTAAGTTGTATGTAATTATTACATTGTTATAATTATTTTTGTTATGTTTCGTAACAATATACGTGAAAGGGTTAAAACTATAATGTGTTTTGGGCAACTTATAAATTTATTTGAGTAAAGATTTGAATAAGGTGTCGATGAACACGTGTGTAGTACTGTGTGGAGGCTACTACGTGTATCGATAAATAATGGTCACATGCGTAGTACTAAGAGAAGGCTACTATGTGTACCGAAAAGCTTTGAGCACGTGTGTAGTACTGTGTGAATGCTACTACGTGTATCGGTAAACTACGGTTACATGTGTAGTACTAAGTGAAGGCTACAATGGGTACCGAAAAGCTTTGGTCACGTATGTAGTACTATGTGAAGGCTACTACGTGAGCCGTAAAACTTGATCACGTGTGTAGTACTATGTGAAGGCTACTACGTGAACTGTAAAACTGATCACGTGTGCAGTACTATGTGAAGGCTACTACGTGAACTGTAAAACTGATCCCGTGTGTAGTACTATGTGAGGCTACTTCGTGTATCAAATGATAAAAATAATATGAGTAGTACTGTGTGAAAAGCTCCGAATATTTTTTTAAACCGTCATGATGATGAAATATGAGTATGTGATCGGAAAGTAATAAGTTGTGAAAAGTGATTGAAGTGATGAAGTTTGTGTTGTGTTATAAAATAAATGATTATTGTGCTATGTGAATAAGGAATATTGGAATAGAACAGATTTGGACAGTGACGGTGATGTTAGTTTAAAAAATCACCAGAAACTATAGAAATTGATTTAGAGGCTAAATAATATATGAAATTGAAGCTGAATGAGTCTATTTTCATATGGAAGAAACAAAGTAAGCAAAGGAGTTTTATATTTTTTGATATTTAAACTTAATTGAGATAGGGTTGGATTGATTTCGAAATCCTCTGTTCCAAATTTGGAAAATCACCAAAAATTTTAAAAAATAATTATGGCTTGAAATTTACATTCTTGAATTCCTTAATGAGTCTATTTTTAAAAGAAAGAAACGATAACATTTTCTGAATTTTGTACAAATAGTTAAATAATTTTTAGTGAAGAGAGGTCAGAAGTGTCAAACAGTGAAACAGGGGAATATTTAGAGAATAAACTGTACTAATTGGCTGAACCAAAAATTTTAAAAATTTTATGGTAAGAATTTATATGAGTCTAGTTTCAGGGAAAATTTTCAGATCTTAATTTTGAGTTTTGTAGCTCCGGATAAAAATAATTTACCGACTGTAACGCAGAAAAACAGTTTGCTGGAAGTGGACTAAATGATAGATTTATGTGTGGTATAAATTATATAATATATGATATTATTCTAAAAATTTATTTATCAATTACATATATACTTACTAAGCTATAAGCTTACTCCTCTTATTTTTTTTTCCTTTTTTTTATAGTAATATTAATCAGCTCAGGAATTGGACGGAGTCAGAACATCATCCTCACTATCATCATCAACTCTTGGGTATTTTGCAACCAATCCTTTTGAAAAATGGCATGTATAGATGACTTAATGCAATGTAGTATAAACTTATATATAAATGTATAAAATGTGGTTTGGTTTAAAATGTTAGTATCTATAATTGATGAATTATTTCCCTAAATCTATTGTCCATATAGTTTAGGATGTTATGAATGGATTAATCGTGTCTGAATATATGATTGTATTTGGTTGAAATATTGATGTTACTTGAGATTGTGTTTCGAAAATTTGCAGGAGGAATTGAATATTTATGAAAAGAAACTATGTCAAATTTTTTGTAAAAAAAAATTGATCGTTTGATAACACTTCTTACCTTATTTCAACGATGAATACGGGTACGAGCTGTTATACCCCCTTACCTAAAATAAGTTTTGTTACTATAAACTCATAGACTCTGCTGTCTTCCAAGTCCAATCTATCTCTTCTAAAATCTAAATTACCCATTTTGATTGTCCGTCTCTTGTGCCAAAGCTTCGTGAATTTCAGATATATATAACTCAACTAGCTTTCAAATGAACATTCTGTTTAGACTGGAATAAAAACAAATTGAGCCTTTTTCATTAGTCTGACAAAAATAATCCTGATCGATTCTCCCTTTCTCAGCGTCAAAGATAATCCAGATCGAAATCCATCAACTCACCTTCATATCCCATCAAAAATTATAACAAACCGTAACATCTCAAAAAATACTTGATATTCAACTTTGACATACCAGGTATCTCGGTGCAAACTCTAAAATTTCACATTATAATCCCAACTTTTTCTCAATTCATTTCATAGTTTGACACATTTGACTAAAACAAACAAACACTACAATAAACTTTTCGTAAGATGTCTTGTATAATATCAGAATTATTCAGTACATATAGTTGATTTTAGAAATATAACTATTATCACTATCCATACTGTATTAATGCTCTGATTATTCAAAATCTATTTTCGTTTCGCTATCAATTTAAATCTATTTTCTGTATCTCACAAATTCTTTGAAGAATTAACGATTTAACTATTATCTTTGTACTAATCAAACAAGCATAATTCAAGATTACTTGAGTAAAACATTACTGTCAAAAATGAATTCCTTCCCGGATGTAGACTAATTTTTAAATTGATACTTCTGTCAATATAGTTTTCAATTGGTCAAAACTTTGCTGCTATTTACCTGATCAAAGAAATTTAACAGTTTTTTGTAATAAATTCATCCTCGGCAATACAATTATTAAAAGAAAAATTCTTAATGAATCATCTGTCGAGATGTGGCCGAAAGACTTAATTTACCAGATCCATTAATGTTGCGAAACTATTAGTTAGTTCATAAAGTTTTGCTAAAATTCATAATATCCATGACAAATTCTAAATGTTGTTTTTGACACATCCATAACTGTAACTTACATCTGGTAATCACCATATCGGCAATCTGTCATCAAAAACACTAAAGCACTTTTCAACTGATTGAATAGGTCTTCAATAAGAAGCAACAAATGTTTATTCTCTATCATGACTTTATTCAACTGCTACGATCTAAATATATACTCATCAACCCTTCTTTCTTTTTCACAATACCATATAGATATGCCTCGAGATGTGCACTCGTTCAAATTAAACCTCTGACAATTAATTCTTGTAATTGAGCTTTTTTTAATTACTTCAATCCAGTTAAAGTCATTTTGTAAAAAGCATTAATAATCAAAGCAATCATGTACTGTAATTCTATAGCAGTCCTCAACTTCTCATTTTGACAATAAACTTGGCAATTTCTTCAGATAAACATCTATAAACTCGCAAACTATCAATACTTAATCAACTTTAATTTCTGATACTCTGGAATCCAGGACAAATGCATAAAAACACAATCAAACGTAATAGATCAAATGAAAATCAATTCATTCCCAAAATAACATCAATTTCAATAAAAAAGCATTAACATCAATTTAATACGAAAGTCGTAACCTTAAATTCTCAGTGGAAATTGTTTGTAAACTAATTCAACTGTGATACTTCAATTAAAGATTCATTATTTTGATAACGGAATCGATCAGCTCAACCTTTAAACTCTTCTTATTACCAACAAAATATATACACAAATGTGTCGACCAGAATTAATTAATGCATAAAATGTAATATCAAAGTAGAAAAGATACTGGTAAAAACATCAGGGCTTGAGGATTCCTCGCGTGCATGGATCGCTTAAGCTCTGTCTGGAACTTGAGCTTTAGATCGAACGGGTGTATTTTTGTTCTCATTTCTACTGACCCCACTGGTGCCACTGTTTCCTGGTTTTCTACCTCTGGTAGGAGTCGCAAAGGCTTTACATCCTAATCTGCATAGAATTCAGCTCATCTTGGACAATCTTTCTTGAAGTGACCAAAATATATGCATTGGTTACTGAAATCATTGGTGGTTTCACATTACTCTATTTCATTCTATTACTAACGTGAAACCCTGATGATACTAAAAACGGCTACTCGTCTTTCAGTTTTTGATCCCAATCTAATATAGGGTTGTGCGCGGACCAAGATCGAGTTGCCAAGTCACGAGGAAAACTCCTACGAGGCTCTAAACGAATAGATTTGAAATCAAAACAAAGAATAAGATTAACACAAATCAAATCTGGAATTAAAATCCCCAAAACAACTAAGAACAACCAAGAATGAAAGAACTTATGAATAGATGTTTTGAGAATGCAAGAATATGAAATCGATCTCCAAGATTGATTCCCCACAAGCCGAATCTATCCAAGAACACCAAAACAGTAAGCAAATTAAAACAATCAAAATTTTTAATGGAATCTAAGGGTTGGTGCGGCAAGAAGACAAGAAAGAAATCGATGGAATAGAACGATTCAGGAAGTGAACAAAAGATTACAATGCTGCCCAATTGAACACCCAAGATGGTTTCCCCAAATTTCAGCAATCGAATGGCCCCCAAACAGAATATGTAAAAATTGACAAGAACCCTAGAAATTAGGGATTTTATGACCGATTCTTTGCTGCCAACAAGAAGAGTGTTATTCAATTCTTTAAGATGGAAGAGGGCTGGAAACACAAAAAGAACATCAAATAGGTTAGTTAAAGATTCGGCACAAGCAGAAATAAAGAAAAGAAATTGAACAGCAAATAAACCCAAGATAAGTCCTAAGAAGCCTTGAAATCCCAAAAGATTTCACAACACCCTTCAAACAGCTCTAATCTTCCCTCCAAAGAATATCGATGGCAAGAAGAAGGTTGAAGATGGCTCCCACAATCACAAGATTGTTAAAACAACTTCTAAAGAACACTCAAGAGAGAATTCTTGGAGAAAACCCCAAAGAAAATTCTACACTTAACAAACCTGAAATTTTGATATATCTAAGTAGTGAGTACAAGGGGTGGCCGGCCATCCTTTAAATAGGCCTAAAAATAATCCTAATCTCATTAGGAAACTTAAAAATTAAACCTAATTAATAAAAATAATAAAGGAAATTTGGCCATGCACTTAAATGGACTGTTTTGGGCCAAATTTAACATGTAATATTCCTAGAGCCTAAAAATTAAATTAACAATTAAAATCTTTACAAATTGGGCCCTTTGAAAATTTGGCCTAATTTTCAGCTAAGTATGCGTGGATTTCTTGATTGGGCTTGGAATCTTCTTATTGGGCCTCGCCTTCAAGAATTTGGGCTTGTCATCCATCTCCTACCGAAATTGGGTCGTTGATGCTCGTAACGGAGATCCAATGCGTTTTGGCTGCAAGATTCGGTTTCTTGGACCAAGATTTCCAAGATTTGAAATCTTGATTTTCTTGATTCTTGAAATCGCTCCAAACAGCAAAATTGGGCCAAGATTCGGTTTCTTGATTTTCTTGAAAACAAGAAAGTGAATCTTGATTTTCTCGTTCCCTCGTGTACGCATCTAAGGCCTTGCTAACAAACTCCTGAATGGTCCCATTTAGTTTGGAATGCATTTGTCGGGCCTTTGATCTTATTATTGGGCCTTGTGGTAATTTGAGCCCATCACGTTCTTGAACTTGAGTTGGGCCTTTATGACTCGTATCATTCCCCCCTTCCTCAAAAAGATTCGTCTTTAAATCTGAAAAATCAAATGGGGACAAGTTAGCCAAATTAAAAGTAGAACTTAGATTGTACTCACTAGGTAGATCAATTTTATAGGCATTATCGTTGATCCGCTCGAGTACTTGGAAAAGTCCATTGCCCCTTGGGTCCAACTTGGTCTTCCTTTTTGTTGGAAATCGTTCTTTCCTCAAATGGACCCAAACCCAATCTCCGGGTTCTAGTATAACCCGTTTGCGCCCCTTGTTTGCTTTCTTGGTGTTGGCATCATTTGTTTTGGCTATTCGTTGCCTAGCCTTCTCATGTAAGGATTTCACCAACTCAGCTTTCTGTTCGCCATCTAAATTAATAATGTGTTCAAGAGGTAATGGCGTAAGATCAAGTACTGTTAGTGGGTTAAAACCATAAACAAGTTCAAATGGAGAATAACCAGTTGTAGAATGAATGGATCTATTATATGCAAATTCAACAAATGGTAGGCATTCTTCCCAATTTCTAATGTTCTTTCCCACAACAGATCGTAATAAAGTCCCTAAGATCCGATTAACTACTTCAGTTTGGCCATCAGTTTGGGGGTGACATGTAGTAGAATAAAGTAATTTAGTACCAAGCTTACCCCACAATACCTTCCAAAAGTGGCTAAGGAATTTGACATCTCTGTCAGAAACAATTATTTTAGGGATGCCATGAAGTCTTTCCACTTCTTTAAAGAATAAGTCTGCCACATGTGTAGCATCACTTGTTTTGTGACAAGGAATAAAATGTGTCATCTTTGAAAACCTGTCAACAACAACAAATATACTATCTCTTCCTTTCTTAGTTCGAGGCAAACCTAAAATAAAATCCATGGATAAATCTACCCAAGGTGAAGTAGGAATCGGTAAAGGAGTGTAAAGGCCATGAGGCATTACCTTAGATTTTGCTTGTTTGCATGTAATGCACTTGGAACATACCTTTTCAACATCCTTCTTCATATGTGGTCAATGGAAGTGTTCTTGTAAGATGTCTAGTGTTTTGGCCACTCCAAAATGTCCCATTAAACTCCCACTATGGGCCTCATGAATCAATAAGTTTCTCATGGAACACTTTGGTATGCATTACCTGTTAATATGAAAAAGAAATCCATCTACAAGATAAAACTTTTCAAAAGTAGTATGTCCACAATTCTTATAGATATGGCCGAAATCAGCATCATCATCATAGAGCTCCTTAATATGTTTAAACCCTAAGACTTTAGCATTCAATGTAGTTATTAAAGCATATCGTCTAGACAAACCATCTGCAACTACATTATCTTTACCTGTTTTATATTGTATCACATAAGGGAATGTTTCAATGAATTCTACCCATCGGGCATGTCGTTTACTCAACTTACCTTGTCCCTTTAACCATTTAAGGGATTCATGATCTGTATGTATGACAAACTCATTAGGCAGTAAATAATGTGCCATACTTGAAGTGCACGAACTAATGCCAATAGTTCTTTGTCATAAGTCGAGTATTTTAATTGTGCACCATTCAATTTCTCACTAAAATAAGCAATAGGTTGCTTATCTTGCATTAAAATGGCGCCAATTCCAATTCCTGAAGCATCACACTCAAGCTCAAAAGTATTAGAAAAACCAGGTAATTTGAGAAGAGGAGCAGAACATAACTTATCTTTTAGTGTTTGAAAAGCTTTTTCTTGGGTTTCACCCTATTTGAAACCCACTAATTTCTTTATAACCTCTGTCAATGGGGCAACAATAGTAGAGAAATCTTTCACAAATTGTCTATAAAAACTAGCTAAACCATGGAAAGATCTTACCTCAGTTACCGATTTAGGAGTCGGCCACTCCTTGATTGCCTTGACTTTGTCCTCATCGACATGAATACCTTGAGCACTAACTATGAAACCTAAGAATATTAGTTTATCACAACAGAATGTGCATTTATCAAGGTTGGCAAATAATTTTCTAGCTCACAGAATATCTAAAACGGTTCTAACATGGAAAACATGATCATCTAATGACTTGGAGTAAATTAAAATATCATCAAAGTAAACTACTACAAATTTACCCAAGTGAAGCCTTAAAACATGATTCATTAATCTCATAAATGTACTAGGTGCATTAGTAAGGCCGAAAGGCATAGCTAACCATTCATACAATCCAAATTTTGTTTTAAAGGCTGTTTTCCATTCATCCCCTTCCCTCATTCGAATTTGATGATAATCACTTTTTAAATCAATTTTAGTAAATATAACTGAACCATATAATTCATCAAGCATATCATCAAGTCTAGGAATTGGGTGTCGATACTTTACCATTATTTTGTTGATTAGACAGCAATCAACACACATTCGATACGTACGATCTTTCTTTGGTACCAATAAGACAGGAACAGCACAAAGACTTAGGCTCTCATGAATGTACCCTTTTTCTAGTAACTCCTCAACTTGCCTTTGGAATTCCTTTGTCTCCTCGGGATTGCATATATAGGCTGGTTGATTTGGGATTGAAGCTCTGGGTACTAAGTCAATTTGATGTTCTATCCCTCGTAAAGGTGGTAAACCTTTAGGGGCCTCACTAAAAACATCCTCATAATCCTGCAAAAGAGACTGAAACAAACTAGGCAAATTTTCGTTAACGTTAGATGAAGATAAATAATTTTGCCTAAACCTCACAAGGATACAAGGCTATTTATTGAGTAGAGCTCTCCTCACATCTTTTTTTGTGGCCAAAAAATTTTTTTCGCTCATTTTACCACTTGTGGATTCACTCACCTTTGGGCTTTTTAAATTTTGACTTTTTCCACTACTAGCCTCTTTTCTCTCTGTCTTTTGCACTTGTCCTTTCTCCCTTACCCCCTCAAAAAATTTCATCATCTTCAATTGATCTTTATATACATCAGTAGGATTTAAAGGAGCAAAAGTGAATTTCCTACCTTTAAACACAAGGGAGTATCGATTAAGTTTACCTTGGTGTGTAACATCGCGATCAAATTGCCAAGGCCGTCCAAGGAGCAAGTGTACCACATGCATTGGGACCACATTACACCATACTTCATCCTCATAATTCCCGAGCTTAAAAGTGACCAAGGATTGTTTCGTAACTTTAACTTCGAAACATTCATTAAGCGACTGAAGGTGATATGGCTTAGGGTGTTTGGTACAAGGCAACTTTAAAGAATCCACCAAATAGCTACTCACTACATTCGAGCAACTCCCACCATCAATAATGAGTGAACATAAGTTACCTTTAATAAAACACCGAGAATGGAAAATATTGGTCCTTTGGTTATCATCATCTTTCATCTGAATGTTAAGGGTTCAGCGAACTACAAGGCATTGAAAATCAGCAAAGTCCCCTTCCTTTGGTGGTTCGACCAACTCTTCGCCATTATCACTGTCATCCACAAGTTCTGGCATATCTGGATCTGTTTTATCAGAGTCGGAAGTGTACTCACCATTATCTTTTAGAAGAAGTAATCTCGTGTTAGGGCATTCCCTACTATAATGACCACGCCCTTTGCACTTAAAACATTCAATCTCACGAGTCCTCTTCATATTTGAATCACCTAAATTGGGCTGCTTAGAAGGTGTTTGCGTTTTAACGGGAGCCCCTTTTTTCCAATCTGATTGCTTACTTCCATTACTCAAAGAATACTTATTAGTAACAAAAGGTGACTTTGAACTCTTAAAATCAGAATTGGAATTGTTACCTCGGTAATATTGTGAAGTAGATAAGGAACCAAACCTTTGTTCCTTTAATTGTTGCTCGATCTCAATGGCTTTATGAACTGCTTCTTCCAAATCAATGTAAGTTTGTAGCCTCAATGTATTAGCTATCGGCCTGTTCAAACCATCAATAAATTGAACCATCATTGTTTCCTCATCCTCCTATACATTAGCTCTCTGAATGAGCATCTCCATCTCCTTAAAATATTCATCCACTGTCCTACTACCTTGAATAAGTCTTCTCAGCTTTGTTTTAATCTCTCTATAGTAGTGAGGTCGAATAAACCTTTTACGCATAATTTGTTTCAACTCATCCCATGTCAAAATCTCTCCTTCATAATTCCGATGACGATTTACCCCAAGTTGAGTCCACCAACTTAATGCATAATCTGAAAATTCCAGCGTTGCTAATGCTAGCTTTTCATCATCCGAACATTTATAGTACCGAAACATAAGTTCAATTGTATATTCCCATTCACTATAAGCTTCTAGATCATTCTTACCACGAAATTAAGGAATTGTGAACTTCGGTTTTGCCAAAGAAGGTTGCCCACGATCATGAAAATCAAAATCAGTTCTAGTGACACGTTGAGGACCGCGCCTATGAGCAGGAGGCTGGTTATCCATATCTTCTTTAATTGGATATCGATATTGAGACTCTTGATTCAATCGCACCTCATTGGTGGTAGTAGTCAAAGCTCGAAGTGCAGCAGCCTGTTCGTGTAACTGTTTTGGAATTTTTTAAATGTTTCATCATTATTATCACCTTTAGACATTTTCCAAAAACCTGCAAAAAATAACACTCAACACTCAAAAATAAAAATTAGCAAACCTCACCGTTAATCACTCAAAAAGAAAAATTAAATTCTCAATGAGGTAGAATTCAGTCTTGTGAGTTCTTTAGTAGAGTTTATATCAACCAATTAGAAAGTGTATGAACCGAACTACCAAAGAGTCCTAATTTGCACTAGGATGCCAAAAACTGACAAGACACCAAATGATTTGTGTCGCACCGAAGAAGAATTGTGCACACTTTTAAAAATCCTACTAACACAAGAAAAAATAAGGTGTTAGATAATTTAAAGGGAGAATAAAGGCAAACAAATGAAAACCTACAGGTAAGAATCAATAAAAATTGCTAAAACTAGAAAACCTAAAAAACTGCATAGTAACTTGACAACTTCGTTTGAGGTGTTCTCGATCTCCAAAAATCATGAAATTAAATATAGAATGTCCTTAAGTATTGAATTTTTGATCTGGAAAGTTTGGGCACCAAATTCAACCTACTGAATATTATTTAAAATTTTTATTGGATTTCGTCTTTTTTTATTTTTTTGACTTTTTCAACTGATTTTTTTGTGGGATTAATTTTTTAATATTAAATAACAGTGCCACAAATATGTATGTAAAATTTTAGATAAATTGGACAACGTTTACCCACTCAAATGAATTTCATTCGAAAACTTTTTCTGGGTAAAACTGCTGTTTGTAATTTAAAAACTAGAGATCAGTTTGGAAATCAATCAAGAACACCCAGAACGCCCAAAATCTGATACCAAATGATATAGGGTTGCACGCGGACCAAGATCGAGTTGCCATGTCATGAGGAAAACTCCTACGAGGCTCTAAACGAATAGATCTAAAATCAAAACAAAGAATAAGATTAACACAAATCAGATCTGGAATTAAAATCCCTAAAACAACTAACACCAACCAAGAATGAAAGAACTTATGAATAGATGTTTTTGAGAATGCAAGAATATGAAATCGATCTCCAACATTGATTCCCCACAAGCCGAATCTGTCCAAGAACACCAAAACAGTACGCAAATTAAAACAATCAGAATTTTTAATGGAATCTAAGGGTTGGTGCGACAAGAAGACAAGAAAGAAATCGATGGAATAGAACGATTCAGGAAGTGAACAAAAGATTGCAATGCTGCCCAATTGAACACCCAAGATGGTTTCCCCAAATTTCAGCAATCGAATGGCCCCCAAACAGAATATGTAAAAATCGACAAGAACCCTAGAAATTGGGGATTTTATGACCGATTCTTTGCTGCCAACAAGAAGAGTGTTATTCGATTCTTTAAGATGGGAGAGGGCTGGAAACACCAAAAGAATAGCAAATAGGTTAGTTAAAGATTCGGTACAAGCAGAAATAAAGAAAAGAAATTGAACAGCGAATAAACCCAAGATAAGTCCTAAAAAGCCTTGAAATCCCGAAAGATTTCACAACTCCCTTCAAACGGCTCTAATCTTCCCTCCAAAGAATATCGATGGCAAGAAGAAGGTTGAAGATGTCTCCCACAATCACAAGATTGTTAAAACAACTTCTAAAGAACACTCAATAGAGAATTCTTGGAGAAAACCCCAAAGAAAATTCTGTACTTAACAAACCTGAAATTTTGATATATCTAAGTAGTGAGTACAAGGGGTGGCCGGCCATCCTTTAAATAGGCCTTAAAATAATCCTAATCTCATTAGAAAACTTAAAAATTAAACCTAATTAATAAAAATAATAAAGGAAATTCGGCCATGCACTTAAATTGACTGTTTTGGGCCGAATTTAACATGTAATATTCCTAGAGCCTAAAAATTAAATTAACAATTAAAATGTTTACAAATTGGGCCCTTTGACAATTTGGCCTAATTTTCAACTAAGTGTGTGTAGATTTCTTGATTGGGCTTGGAATCTTCTTATTGGGCCTAGCCTTCAAGAATTTGGGCTTGTGATCCATCTCCTACCAAAATTAGGTCATTGATGCTCGTAACGGAGATCCAATGCGTTTTGACTGCAAGATTCGGTTTCTTGGACCAAGATTTCCAAGATTTGAAATCTTGATTTTCTTGATTCTTGAAATCGCTCCAAACAGCAAAATTGGGCCAAGATTCGGTTTCTTGATTTTCTTGAAAACAAGAAAGTGAATCTTGATTTTCTCGTTCCCTCGTGTACGCATCTAAGGCCTTGCTAACAAACTCCTGAATGGTCCCATTTAGTTTGGAACGCATTTTTTGGGCCTTTGATCTCGTTTTTGGGCCTTGTGGTAATTTGAGTCTATCACGTTCTTGAACTTGAGTTGGGCCTTTATGACTCGTATCACAATCAAATAAAATTAATAACTCACGAAATTCCATTGCACACACAAGCATTTTGATCCCATCATTGAATCAACGTTCGAACAAGTAGTTAATTCCTTTATAATCGGTACCATCTCATAAAACATATTCATCAAGTTGAACAATCTCTCTCTCATACTCCACAAGTGATCTATTTTTCAGCTTCAACTCAAGACATTCCTTTTCCTTCTTGTCTAAATATCATTTGCTGACATAATTCTTTTAAAAATCAATTTAGAAGAAATCTTAGTTAATCTGTTCTTTCGATGCCAAAGTACTTAAAGTCAATCATTAGTGCCTAACCTCTTCTTTTAACAGTGACACCGCAAATCTCATATAATCTTTAGAAAGATATAATATTTCAACTAGAATTCTCTGTGAATTTTTAATCAATACACAGCTCTAGCCAAATTATTTCTCATTCAACCGCTAAACTCTTTGGCTCCACACTTTCAAAATTAATCAACAGAAATACTGTGAATATTCCGTCGTATAAGACTTTGAGGACATGGGGTTGGAGTTCATAAAGCCAAAAACATTTATTCTCGTATATACAATAAACATTTTATTCATTATTAATAAAAGTATTATGAACCTTTTCTCTAAACTTCTTGAATTTCATCACATTAAGAATAGCCCCTTAATCGGAGAATTGAGCACTACACTCTGCTTCACCGAAATTAGCTCGGTTGGAAGACATCTTTCATCTATACGAAAAACAAAATCCACTTGACTCAAGAGACATCACACTATCACAGGTTATATAATGGCATATATTTCTAGACTTTATACATGCTACGTTCAGTCTGAGAACTGACTAAACTATAGCTCTGATACCACAAAATGTAGCACTTTTAACCCGTATCTATCACTAAATTAGGGTTATAGAGCGTTACCGTAGAACAATTAACTTCAACCTAGATCAATAATGTCATTTAATAATAATTACCTAAAACTCATTACAAACCTATCATACATATACATTTGGGCCTAAAATCGAGCCTTTAAGGCCCTAAAAATAGCTCAAAAACAATTCAAGACTATTTTAAATCAAGTCAGAAAGTTTGGGATAAAGTTATAAAAATTTTTAAAACAGGGGTCACACGGCCATGTGGCCAAGCCGTGTGACATAACCCAGACATGTAGTGTTCCAAAAATGAGACACATGGTCGTGTCCCAACCCGTGTCTTCAACCGTGTAACCCACTGACCTGGATCACACGACCGTGTTGCAGGCTATGTGTTAGGTCGTGTAAATCTCTGACTTGATACGCACGTCCGTGTCGCAGGTCGTGTTTCAGATCGTGTATGGCACATGACAATGTGGCAACCCCTGTCTCAGGCCGTGTGTACCAAAACATACCTTGAAAAATAAAGTTTACCAAATATGCTTACTTGAGACATAAACCTACCATTTTCCAACCAAGTTACCTACTCAAAACACACCTAAACAAGACAAAACCATGCCAAAATCACACATAAGTCATACAATTCAAAAGCTTATCCAATGTACCCTCATTGGCACCACAATTAAACATCTAAACAATTCAACCTCAATGTCATGGTTTCATATCCCAAAAATACATCACATACCTACCATTCAACCATTTCATTCACACTTCAATATACCAAAATGTTACCTAATCACAGGACATTCATAAATAACCAAAACATATATTTACCTCATCATGTACCAAATATCATCATAGGATGTTAAAACACATTAAAAGCTTGGAATACTATCAAAACATCCCAAGTTATCAAAATAACATACAACCCTAAACATGCCATTTATAACTAATTCCATATATTTAAAAAGTACCAAAATAGATCGATGGATACTGTGATCGTCCTCTGACGTCGATTCCAACCATTCGAGCTTTCTGATGATCTAAAAAACATAGAAAAACAATTACGTAAGCAACTAGTGCTTAGTAAGCTCTAATAAAGAAACTTAGATTTCCTGAACATAAATGATTAAACTGTTAAAACTTTACTCATTTAAAATTAGGCACACTTTTCCTTCCTAATCACAACACACTACAAGGTTAGTAGGTGAATTAATGAACATATCCAACCAATTGAACATGAAACACATCAATATAAAGGTCAATACATAATTCCTCAATCTATTACTCAATTGGTTCCCTTTCACTTCATATTCATATACCAACATTTTCCATTTTATGTTTCTATAACATAGTTCATTTCATATACACATCCATTCGTTAAACTTTAACCACCTGTTGAATCAAATGAAATAACATCGAATACTAACAAAAAAGTACTTATATAACCACTTAATTCTCTAACACACCACAACATCATAATTTAACTCATTTATAGACATATGAAACATATAATCACGCCAAGACATTAATATTCACTATCAAATTATACTAATAAAAGCATGCATCTCATATTCATACTAGTGATACAAATCTTACACAAAACATGTTACATGATTAGTTATGATTGAAGGATGCCCTGATGTCTTTCAACCATGGTCTTATTCACTTTTTGATATGTTGTCTTAGTGTTTTTCAACCATGGTCTTATTCATTTTCCGATATGACACCATAGTGTATTTCAACCATGGTCTTATTAATTTTTCGATATGATGCCATCGTGTCTTTCAACTATGGTCTTATTCATTTCCCGATATGATGTCAAAGTGTCTTTCAACCATGGTCTTATTTAATTTCTGATATGATGCCATTTTCTTTTTCAACCATGGTCTTATTCATTTTCCGATATGATGCCATAGTGTCTTCCAACTATAGTCTTATTCATTTTCTGATATGATGCCATAGTGTATTTCAACCATGGTCTTATTAATTTTTCGATATGATGTCATCGTGACTTTCAACTATGGTCTTATTGATTTCTCGATATGTTGTCAAAAGTGTCTTTCAACCACGGTCTTATTTAATTTCTGATATGATGCCATTGTGTTTTTCAACCATGGTCTTATTCATTTTCTGATATGATGCCATAGTGTCTTTAAACTATGGTCTTATTCATATTTGATAGGATGTCATAGTGTCTTTCAACTATGGTTTTACTCATCTGAATCATGATGTCATAGCTTCTTTCAGCTATGGTCTTACTTGTTTTCATCCTGATGAACCTGCTCATGTATATTTTAGAGGTTATACCATTCAATTCACACATACTTATTTACCATGCTTCACAAATCAATTATTTATTTTCAATTTCATGTCTTACCTCAATTAATCATGTTAACTACAATATATATAACTAAAAACCTTTATTATTGAATTCAAATAATTATAAAAACATTAATTCATCACAAAAATTCATATTTGTAGTTGTCCATTTACAAGCATAATCTTTAACTTAATTAACATTTCAACTTAATCCATTTCATTGCTTACAATTTATTAAGCAAATGAACTCAATCACAATATACATATATGGATATTTAAACATAGAAACAATATTTAAATTAAAATTAATTAATTTACGAACTTACCTTGACTAAATTGTAATAATTGCAAAAGTTTAAAGACTATTCTGAAATTTTCCCTTTTCCACGTAAGTTAATAGCGTCTAGCTCTAAAATGTAAAATTTTCCCTTAATTAGCTTATATTCATATGCCAATTAATTCTGCATTATATACCCTTTTATTCTTTTTCAAATTACATAATTGCCCCTAACTTTTACAACTTTTGCAATTTCGTCCCTTAACCCAAAAATCATCAAATTAACCATTTCTCAAGTTCAAAATTTATAGCTGAATAATCTAGGCCTTTAAGCAGGCCCAACTATACCTCTAATTCACCATCAACCCTTGAAATTTTGATATTTTAACAATTTAATCCTTAAATTAAAACTAATAAAAATTATTTGACAAAATAACCAAATACCATAATCAAAGCTTCAAACACATAATTATCATAAAAAAACAACCAAAATTCATCAATGGAAACTTCTAAAATTTTTGACAGATTCAAAAACGAAGGTATAGGTTAGTTGGACCTAGTTGTAACAATCTCAAAAACATAAAAATTAAAAGAAACAGGTGAAAAATGGCTTACCATGCATAAGAATATTAATGGCCGAACCTTGGTTCTTCTTGCCATGGTGTTTCGGCTGCTAAATTTCTAATGAAGAAGATGATGGTTTTAATTTTATTATAATTTATGCCTTTATTAATTAAATTACCATTTCTTCATTTATTATCTACTTAAATTTCATGAAATTTGCCATCAAAACCGTCCACTATAATGCTAAATGGTACATTTTCCATTTAAGTCTCTTGATTAATCCTTCCCTAGCAATTTGAAACTATTATCTAATAGGAACTTACTTTTGCAACTTTTACAATTTAGTCCTTTTTGCGTAATTAACTATCTAAACATTAAAATTTCTTAACCAAATTTTAATAAAACCCCAATAACACTCCATAAATATTTTATTAAATATTTAAGGGCTCGATTTATAAAAATGAGGTCTCGATATGTCGTTTTCTAAAACCACTTGACTTTAAGAATTAACCACTTGAACTTGACTATACGACTAATTAGCAAATTTTATTAAATCGAAATTTCAATAATATTATACTTGACTCATAAATATTAATTAATATTTACGAGCTCACTCGTCCAATTTTTGGTTTCGAAACCACTATTTTTGACACCATTGAAAAGGGGTTGTTCCTACTAAATATTTTGTTAAATATTTACAGGCTCGGTTTATAGAAACGAGGTCTTGATTCCTCATTTTCCAAAACCACTTGACTTTAGGAATTAACCACTTGAACTTGACTATACGACGAATTAGCAACTTTTATTAAATTGAAACTTCAATAATATTATACTTGACCCGTAAATATTAATTAATAATATTTACAAGCTCACTCATCGAATTTGTGGTTTCGAAACCACTATTTTTACACCACTGAAAAACGGGTTGTTACAACTGTAGTGTGAGCAAAATAGGTATGTGATCCGATTTTATCCTTGAAAGATTTGTCACCAAAAAATTAGGGGAAAAATCCAACCAAGCATTATTACCAAAAGCTCTACCCAACCTTTCAAAAAGTAAGACATGATGACAAGTAAAAGGAGCGCCTCTAAATCCCAAATCATGGAGTTGGGCCATATCCACAAATTCACCAAAGAAATGACATTTATGACCTGCTGCATGACCATATTTTTTTCTCCTCTACTGAGAGGATAGCATTGAAGTCCCCATTGCCATCCAAGGAAAGTGCCCGAGGGGAATAGAAAACCTCAAATCCTTTTAAAGAAGCCTCATTTTCTATCTATCTGGACTACCATACACAAAAATAGAAAAAATCAGTTATGACTGAAGAATGGAATAGATACAGATAAGAATAAATTGGGGATGACTCCCAAGCACCTCGACATCAACAAACTCTTTCAAACCTAACCAAATGCCTCTAGAAAAACCAACCGCTTCCACTCAATGGGACCTTTTCAACCCTAATTTTGAAATGATAGCATCAGCTTTAAAACCACTAACTCTCATCTCTAGCAAACTAGTAATGTCTGGATTATACTCAATATATTCTCAAAATATTCGAGGGAATTTCAAATTTGTGCATCCCTACACATTCTAAGACATAATAGATAAATTCATATAAAAAAGATTGGGAAAAAGAACCACACTTATTGTCGACTAAGGACATGACAGTTTGGTCTTTCTTTTCCTTTCGTCGCCTTCTCTTGGACAGCATGCCCTTCTAGTTCGAAAGTGATGAGGTCTGCCACCTTCAACATTGTCCTCAAAAAAGAAACTCGAGAGCTACCCGTCGCCTTAAACTGATTACTCGACCCTTTAAGTGTTTTGTTGATTTTCCAACCTCCCTTAGAGCCGACAAAATTTCCTCCACTGCCCTAAACCTTAACCAGTTTAGGCAGTTTTCAATATTGTCTGCTACATTGTTACCAATCTTACCAACCAAGTTTGGGTTCAAATTCTCTTGAAAATTAACTATTATGTGTTTAGTTGTGTCAAGCACTCTTTCATTCACAGCCATAGGAACTATTGACAAGTCTTCAAATGCGGGATTGAAATGAATAGAGGTTACCTTATCTCTTACATCACGAACTGACCGACCAAGAGCATCAATAAAAACTGTAGTACCTAACTCCTCTAGCTCTTTTAATTTTTTAGTTTCCCCACTTAACTCCAAAATGCCATGGGTGTTCCCATTTCTTAACGGAGCATTAGAAATATTTATATGTACTAAAGGGCTGTTAAACTTATAACACCCCTAACCCGTCTCCGTCGCCAAATTAGGGTTATAGAGCATTACCGTATAGTCGAAAACATTTAAACATTTTAACATTCAATAACTTAAATCATATCATAGATCATTCATACACATGCATAGTATCCCTAAATCGAGCCATCGAGGCCTTAAAAATAGCTTAGAAGCAAATTGGGACTAATTTGAAACCATTTGGAAAGTTTAGGAAAGAGTTGAAAATTTTGTGAAACAAGGGTCACATGGCCATGTGGCCAAGCCGTGTACCTCACACGGCTGAGACACACGCTCGTCTCTCAGGCTGTGTAACCTTCAAATTACAGACACACTGCCGTGTCCCATCCCCTGTCCTCACACGTGTAACTCTCTGAGTAAGGTCACACAACTGTGTCACACAACCATGTGACTCACTGACTTGCATGCAAAGGAATCTACAGGGGACACACGGCCGTTTCACCAGGCCGTGTGTCATATATGACTGAGCCACACGCCCGTGTCTCAGGCTGTGTGGACCTAAAATTAACCTAAAACAAGCCATTGCCAACACCAATTCATGAATATACATTTGAACCATTTGTGCACACTTACAAAACATACCATACGAGCAATTCCAAACATGCATCATAAGATAGCCGCAACAACATAACCTAGCAAGCATATAATCGTGCTAAGCCAAGATAACATCCATAACTTATACAAGCCAAATTCCAACTAGGCATTCACCAAAATAACATTATAAGTCCACCTATACATGTTAATATTGTCATTTTCCATACATACTAACCTAGCTCAAACATGAACTAAAAATATGTCACAAGTATCCATTTTCAAACCATCACCAACATGCCATGATATCGATATCAACAAGTACTTTAAAGTAACCAAAAACACATAATTCGGTAAGGCGTCAAGGTGTACCTAACCAACATAGCTTTCCAAAGCTTATACATACTAAAACACCATTAACACATGCATCATAATACCATTACAAATCACCCTATACATGTCATTATAAAGCTTAGCCAAATTACTCAAAATCTAACAAATTGTCCACTGGATAGTATGGTAAATCTCCGATGAACTTCAAACGGATCGAGCTTTCGATAATCTATAAAGTAAAGGAAAGTAACTACGTAAGCAATGAATGCTTGTAAGCTCGTATAATCTTTAAGCATATATACCATTTTAATAATGAACTTTACAAAATTGTATAAGCCTTTACCAATGCCATAAGACTAATAGAGCCTATATAACACCATCAAACTCACAAGTTAGATACTTGTTAATGATACATATGAAATCAACCATATATATAAACATAACATTTAATTCATCTCGTTACCATACAATCGTGTTTTATTCCATTTACTTACTTACTGTTTCCAATACCATGAGTTTAATATAATTCTATTTAAGCATCATCAAGCTTACATGTTAGTAGATTCATTGACAATCATATAAACTCATTTGTAATATAAATAGATTTCATACGATACATTATATAAGCATCAAATTTTTCATATATTTATGAACCTTTCCATTAAGTCACTTATCATTCCATTCCTTTTCTTACCCGTTTCATTTGCATAGTACAAAGCAAAAGCATAAAAATTAACCATAACCACAAGCTTGATATAAGCCTAAATAACATCATCAATCTAACCAGTTAGTACACTTGTTCATATATATATGATACCATCCATTAAACATGTGTTCATTATGTGTAAACATAACTTTTGCACCTTTAATGTTCTAGAAATTCATGATTCAATACAATTGCATACTTACCTTTTTGTTCCCTTTTCTTGGCCGTTAAACCATTTAGAATTTCATCGGATACTAAGGTAAGCTCACACGAAGTGTGCTTAAACATATAATCTTAACTTTTCCTTTACATCAATGCTCACACGAGCTGTGAAATAGGTCTGCTCACACGAGCTGTGGGTTTGACTGTAAACTACACGATGCTGCTCACACGAGCTATGGAGTATCCACAACAAATGCAAGAACTCAGCCATCGGTAGGACACCAAGATCAACACTCGAAACATGAAATCCCTAATGACATGTCATTTGTATCCTAAGAATTCCTAAGGTTCAACCAGGACTTATTAACTGTCAATTCATCGTAACATTGATATGTTTATATATGTATTGATCCATTTAAATTAAGAGTAACGTAGTATGACATTCAATTTAAATAACAATATCACAGTAAGCGTCCATACGGGCTTACTTGGTTAAATTGCAGCAAGTACAATAGTTATTTGGTAATTTTCTCTCCTCCTCGATTTTTCACTAGTTCTTGATCTAAATTAATGATTCCATTCAATTCATTAATTCAAACAGGAAAACCAATTCATTTTATGCAATTAAGTCTTTTTTGACATTTTTCCAAAATTACCCCTAATGTTTTACTTTTATGCAATTTAGTCCTTAAACCCAAAACATGCAAATCTTCCATTTTTATTAAATTTCAAGATTAGAAAAAATTTTTGGAACCCTACTACAGCCCATATTTGCTGTTATTTGAAATAAGTCCTTGTACTTTTACTAATTTCACATTTTAGTCATTAAACACTAAAATCATCAAAAATTACTTAACAAAATACTTATATTTAACAATAAAACTTAATAATATATCATAAAATTTCAAGAACACCTCAAATTCTTCCATGGTGAAATTCTAAACATTTAAGAATTTCACAAATTGACCCCCATAAGTTAGCTAGATTAAGCTAATACAATAACAAAAACATAAAAATCATTAAAAAAAGGGATCAAAATGCTTACCATGCACCCAAAACCAATTTGGTCGAAAGCTTCCCTAAGGTATCCATGGAGGTTTCGGTTGGCCTTTTGTTTCTTTTAATTTCATTTAATTATAAAATTACAAATTTGTCCTTTTAAAAATCAACCAAATTTCAAGCTTTTAATTACCCAAAACTATCCACCTATAATCCAATTGGTATAATTTCCAACAAAATCCAACAATTCACCTTTTCATAGCTATTAGACACCTTTAATTAATAGCATTCAACTTTTGCATCTTTTACAATTTAGTCCTTTTCAATTAATTAACTACTTAAACATTAAAATTTCTTAATTAAACTTTAATACAACCTTAATAACACTCCGTAAATAATTAAATATTTACGGCTTGGTTTATGGAAACAAGGTCTTAATACATTATTTTCTCAAACCACTTGACTTTAGGGTCATACCACTTGAACCTAAATATTCATTCAAATAGCATAAGTTGTCAATATTAAAATTTATTTTAATACAATTTTTTACTCAAAATATTAAATAATATTTACGAACTCACTTATCGAATTTATGGCCCTGAAATTACTGTTTCTGACACCACTGAAAAATAGACTGTTACAAAACCCACTACTCTGCCCATTGTTTTGACCATCCAAGTGAATCAGGTCCTTATTACTTAAATTGGACCTGGTTCATTTACGTGTGGTTGGCTACTCCCCACTAAACACAATTCCCACATTTCTTTTTTGAGGCCCAGCATTTAAATTATTACCCCAATTAAAACCTTCATCGAATCGGCCTTCAAAATTTCTTTCCCATTTTTGTTCGTAGGTGTTACCTCCTCATCCTTCCCCAAATCACTCCTCAGCTCAAAAGAATTAGTGGACTTAATGCATTAAATCTTGAGCCCTTAGATTTTTCCCCATCCCCAACTTTCCAAAACTACTTTCATCACATGGGTTGCATCTGGCCTTCCTCTCCACTAGCATCTAAGGGTCACACTCATCTTTTTCGGCCTTTGATTCACCGGTCGTGCAGGGAGTTCTGGTCATCGGGTCTTTCTCCCATGATGAGTTTGCTGTTGTAGAGACCAGCAAACAAGTTTTCTTGAAGTGACCATAACGTCCACACGAGAAACACATCACAGGTAGGCATTCTTACTCAATACATTGAAGTTTCCCATTAATTAGAACTTGAGAAACCAACAACTTCTCTAGGTTGATGTACACTACCATATATGTGTATAGTCCCCTTCATCAGCTATCTATATTGAAATCCAATTTTGTAACAGCCCGTTTTTTCGTGGTGTTAGAAATGGCAGTTTCGGGGCCACAAATACAACGAACAAAATCGTAAATATTATTATTTATTATTTACGAGTCAAATATATTATTATAATAAATTTTGATTTGATAATTTATGTTATTTGAATGAATAATTAGGCTTAAGTGGTTTGCCCTTAAAGTCAAACGATTTTAGAAAATGAGGTTTTGGGACCTTATTTCTATAAATCGAGCTCGTAAATATTTTTATTAAATATTTACGGAGTTACTAAATAGGTATATTGAAGTTCGGTCTGAAAATTTTAGTGATTTGATTGTTAATTAAAGAAAAAGGACTAAATCGTAAAAGATACAAAAGTTAATCATTAATGGTCTATAAGCCTAAATGGTTTTAAATTAATTGTTGGATGGTTTTTAATGGAAATTTAACCATAATTATGTCATAGTGAACGGTTTGGTGTTTTATAATATAAAATGTGATGAACTTTTCAAAGGTAGTTGTAATATCCCTAAACTGGGTCTAGTAGTTTTAGGTATATCTTTCGGGTTCCAAACATGAATTTAGGAATTTATCGGATTAATATTAATCTTTAATTTAATTTAGGAGGTTAATTTCATCTAAAATCGATTAAACAATAATCCAAAAAAATAAAAATATTTTTAGAAAATTAATTTTAAATTAGTTAAATAATTATTAGTGAAAATAATTAATTTGGGTTGAAAAAAATTTAAAATAATTTTTATTAGGGGTTAATTTAAGTTAAATTTAAATATTAATTAAATTGGATTTAATTGTAAAATAAGGAAAATTTTGGAGTATTTATTTGGCAAATAAACATTTAAATTCGGAATTTCGAAGGGAAAGGATCAATTAGTAAAGTAAAGGAAATGTGGGATTCGCCATTGGGCAAATTTCTCAATTTTTAAATTTCTGGTTGGTTGTTTCAGTTTTAAACACAATGCAGCTAGCCTACTTTTCACACCATTTATATCAGATTAGAGAGCTATAAAATTTGTTTTCTTTGCATGGTTTTAAAGATTTATCATCAGAGAATAGATTCAACAAATTTCCTTCTCAAAATACTATCTCTTTTTACCCGAAATTATTCACAAAAGTAGCCAAAAATATTTTGGAATTTCTCAAGAATCTTGAATCAAGATTTTCAATCAAAGGATTTAGAAGGAATCAAAGGTAATTATTATTTCTAAAGTTATTTTTATGATGAGTAGAAGTATATTTACATGATTTAAGTAATAATTACATTATTTTTTTATCAATGTCTTCTTCTTCAAAAGCTTGAGGTGTTTTAATGGTGGATCTTGAATTTTGAGAGGAATTCCACAAATCAATGGATGTTCCAATTCAAAATGGATCTGTAACACCCCAAAATAGGGCCTAGGAGTTTTAGGGGTATTTTGGGAATTTTAGCCTTAGAGTGCTCGAAATTTTGCAACATGGTTTGTCGGTAATGTTTTCAATTATGATTTTTAGAAAATTATATAAATTTCTGAAAATGATTTTTATATACCTTTAATTTTGAAAATAGGTCTGATTTGCAAAATAGTCAAAATGGTGAGTCTTTATGAAGTAATTAAACCAAATTTTAATTACCAACCTATTTATTCCTTCCCGCCTATAATTTTGACGTTAACTCCTTCCAAAATTTGTGTTTGCCATCCCTTGATTCTCTCTTGCTATTCTAGTCAATTTTGAACTCCAATTCCTAATCCTATTTTTATTTCTATCACCCTTGAACCTTAAACCTCTATAAAAGACCAAGAAAAACACCCAAAAATACCATAGTTCCTCCATTGTTAAGCTTTCGTGTTTTTTAGATTTTTGATCAAACGCTCGATTGTTCATCAACTAAGGTAACGATTCATCTTCCTATTTGTTTTAAATATTATTTAGTCTTTAAAACCAATTTTTCAGCCATTAGATTGCATGTTTTAAATAAAAGCCGAAAGACGGGTCTTTAATGGTGAATTTCGAGTTTATGGATAAAAATATAGTTTCAAAGTGTTTTTGAACCTATTTTAATATGATTAAAAGGTTTCTAAACTTACTTCAACTTTTCATTAAAGATTTCTTGAGTTTTAATGAATTTTCAGAAAATAGCCATAAAACATGTCGAAAAAGTCAATATCATGAATTGAGTAGTTTTTTTTAGTTTACAGGTTGAGAATTAGCCTTAGGAGATTTATAAGATGAACAAAATTGGTTTTAGGTGAAAAGATTAAGTATAGACCAAGGTATTCAGATTTAAAGTCTGTCATGATAAAGATGTCGATTACATGGGAACTTAGTTTAGGCTTACGTTTTAATGCTTGTAATGAGTACTTGACTGATTTTTGAATACATTGTTGTGTGAATTGTGGTGTTGAAGTTCCGAATTCGATAGGATCTTCTACGAGTGGAGATAAAGGCAAGGAAAAGCTAATTTGAACTTTCAGCTTTTCGGTGAAAGTGTAATTGGTGAGTGTTTGGAATAATTACTTGTGGACATGATTCAATGCATTATTTGGGAATTTAGTAGTAGCCTAAACCCTTACTCTAAATTCTGAGTGTAGGCTTTCTCATACCTATGTCATCTTATGAATAAAATGTCTATGTGTTTGTGAATATGTGAATTGAGATGAGATGCTATAACATGTGATATGTGGTTATGATAACTATTGTGAAAGTGCAGATATGTACATGTTATGTATATGTTAAATGTTAGTGACAATGTTTTGCTAAAGATGCAAATATGCAGTGATTGTGCATGGATAATCAGAAAGTGATATGTGTTCAGATATTTTGTCCTTGTGATCTTGAAACCATTGGATATAGTTGGCATGTCATACGATTGTGAGTACTCACCTATATGTATAACGATTTTGGGCATTGAGGCCCTGGCACATGTTGGAGGGATAAGGGAATCTGAGCTCCATTTAACGGGACATGTGAGGGGAAATAAGGAGAGTGTTAGCTTTATGCTTCACTTTTGGGACATGTTTGACTCATGAGTCTATGTTAGGTGTGTTGGAGACCCCGTATCTGATGAGTGATGATAGAGTTAACTTTTACGTTTCATAGCTCAAATGCCAAATTATTTTAAAATGTAAATATGTGTAATGTGATGTATGCGTAATTGAGTATCTGACCATTATGCAATTTACCTATAAACCTATTTTTGAATATTATGATATATGCTTGAATGTTAGGTGATTATATGTGTAATAGGATATATGCTTAAAAGTGAATATGTTTACCATATAAAAGAACTAATAATAACGCACAAGTAAGTATATTATGACATTGAAGTTGGAACTATTAAAAGTTATGTTATATGGTTGTTTCGTTAATGCTTGATGAACTGTTCGCATGGTAGTAGTTCTAGGCATTCACTGAGCTTGTTAAGCTCACCCACTCCCTTTTTTAACCATTACAGGTTAGTTGTGTGCCAGTGTGAGCGATGTGGGTTTTGAAAGGTGATCTAAGCAAGACTTTAACATTATTTCATAGGTGTTCTATTTTTTATTTACGTTTTGGGAAAACGGCAATGTGGTAAACTTGTTTATTTCCATGACATGTTTGGGATATTTACAGACTTTGTTATTTCATTTTTGGAAATTTGCAAATTTATATGGTTGCTTATGTTAATGAATTTTAATGATGGCTTGATGTATCTTGTTTGGACTCATTTAGATAGTTTGAACTGAAAAATTTAGCTGTAGGATGATTATTTATCGAAGTAAGCGATGCATGATACCTAGAATATGATTTGGAACGAGTTCATTGCATATGTATGATGTATTTTGATGTCCAGGGGCAGAGGTATTGATATTCGGGATTTAAAATTGATACCTCTGTGTTTTAAATCATGGAAGGAGTCAGAATAGAGATTTGGTATCGATACCTTTGCTCAAGTATTGATACTCGAGGGCAAAATTATTGATACTTGTTTAATGGTACTGATATTTTTCGATAGTTGGGTTTTTAATCGAGAAACAGAATGCAAGTTTAGTATCATTTTTCCAAGTGGTATCGATACCACTTAGAGAAAATATTGATACCCTAGTGTCAATATCGATACCTACGGACATGTTTTGGGAATTTTGCTAAATGGATATTATGCATGATTTAAATTGTTTATAAGCCTAATTATGCTAAATTATCATGTAGCAATGGTAACTATCTTGAATGATTGACTTAAAACCTATATGGACAATAAAATGATGGACGTTTTGTTTACAATGAGCTTTCTACTTGATGTATGTGACATGAGACGGTGGTGTAACATCCCATATTCGGGCTTGGCAACCAAGCTGAGTATAGGGTGTTATAGGATCTATTAGAAGGTTTTTGATCTTATTTTTCAAGATCAAACATATTTTGTAAGGTAATTTACAGAAATTTGAATTTCCTCATCTTCATGAACCGATTTTTTAAATTTTTGTGAAATTGATTTAAATGTGAAATTGATGTTTAGTATATGTTTATTTGGTCTAGTATTGATGTTTGGAAGTGATTAGGAGGGCTGGAGTGATGGATTTTGTGAGGAATCGAGTTTTCGACTTAATGATACAAATCCGGTAAGGTAACTTTGAATGAGAATCTCGTGTAGCCTAATTGATGAAAATTTGTGTTTATTATATCTTTTGAAAGGTGGTAATATCTATTTTATCTCTGTTAAAGCTCCGAATCTTGAAGAGAATCGAGCTAATCGAAACTGAAGTTTGGATTTACTTGGTTGATCATTTGGTTGTAGTTGAGTTAGTTGGGTGGTAAGTGTTATTAAAGGGCGGTTTGGTAAATTGGCCATCACTTATGCTTAATTGGATGATTAATTACTGATTGCAAATATTTAATTTAATTTTGGTTGGCTAATTTTGCAAGATTGTTGATATATGTTTAGGTGATGAAATTTTTGTTAAGTGTTGGCAAGTGAGCATCTAGTGATTTTATGTGCTTGATTTGATTGATTATAATGGTGAACTAAGCAAGCATGCTAGAGTTTTTGGTTCATGGTATGTTGATATTTCAATTGATAAATGAACATTGATAATAGGTAATTAGTATGGTAGATTTAATTTGATGTTAAAATGGCTATGTTACATGATTCACATATACATTTTAGCACTTTAAATTGAGCACATTATTGACTGAAATTATGTTATGATTGATTTATTATATTGGCATTATAGCATGGTGGATCAATTGGATATAGTTGGCATGCCATAGGATTAGTGAGTACTCACCATGTTGATATGTTATCTGTGAGCAATGAGGCTCTAGGTGGACTGATTTGGAGTAGATTGAGCTTGTGTCTTCACTCAACGGGACTGATTTGAGACGATATAAGGGAGCATGTGGCCTCGGCCAACTCAATCCGGGATTGATTTTGATCCTTATTGGGAGTAAAGAGATTCATTTATCCGATGTATGATCACTCGATTAAGCCATGATTGTATATGCCAATATAAATGTATGAAATGTTATATGCTAAATTGATAATTATATGTCATGATTAATTATGATTTATGATACATGGTTGAGCATATGACATTGAACTATTATAAATTGATATTGTGATTGAAAATTTGTATTTGATTGGTTTCAATTTAAACATGATTTGGGTGCTAATTTACTCTTCATTTTATTAACATTCACTGAGCTTTTTAAGCTCACACCCTCACATTCGTGTAGTTAATCAACGAGATTGAGGAGTCGAGTAAGAGAGTTCCAATATATTAAAGCTCGATAGAGATTTAGTTACACGTTTTAGAGATGTTAATCGGGCATTGTGGAACTTCCGAGACTTAGTTTAATTTTGGTTATAATTGAACTTGGACATTGGACATTTTCAATTTTGGATGGTTTTATAATATCATATATGCATGTTTGAGCTTGATTATTGAATAATTTACGGTGTATTGTTACTTGATAACATGGTGATTGATAACACGATTTATGAGGCATGATGTTTACATTAACCATATTTAAATGAAGCTTCAATGGAGTGGTTTACTAGCGACTAAGGTACACCACTTGTTTGAATTACTTGGTGGGTGATATGCATGAAATCGAATGTTTAATTCTATTTCATTGAGTCTTAATTGGTGTTAATAAATTCAATTAAATGTGTATGAATATGTGTGATATTTAATTGTAGCTAAATTGGGTTTAATTGACCATTAAAATACTCAAAATCGGGTTTAAAATCAAATTTTTCGCACAAAAAAATTGCATTGGACCGTTGGGAGTTTGAATTTTGATCTTTTTAAATTGGTTCTCTAGTCCGTTTAAATTACAAATTAGTCCTGTAACTTGATAAGTCTAATTAGAGCCTTAAATGATAAGGAAACTTGATAAAATTTTAGGATTAGACTTGTAATTGATAAAATTTGTTAGAAACACACTCAATTTAATATTTAGGTATAGTACTGATAGTTTGAAATTGTTACGATTTAGTCCTTAATGATAAAACTTGAATTAGACATAGAAAATAAACTCGTATTAAGCTAATTTTTTTAGGGATTACATAAATTGAATAAAAAAAAGGGTTGGTAAATGTATAGATCTAAATTTGGGTTAGTTTAACCGTAGATGGTAAAATGACAAAAATGCCCTTAGGTTAAATTACTTATAAAAAGTTTAAAATTGGTTCACAAATTGCTTCCGCATTAATAAATAACTAATAAATGGATAATATTGAGGTGTTTTAAGGTCGAGGTGTATCTTGGGAGGTTTTTAGCTGGATAGTCACTTAGGTGGCTAATGTAACTCTTCGAATTCGGGTCGGTCCATCCTGGTCGAGTTTGGGTGTCATAGTAAACTTGTAATTTGATAAATAAATATAATTAAAATAAAGCAAATGATGAATAACCATCATCTTTTACATTTTTGACTTGGCTAAAATCGATTTCTCCATGGTTGTGTAACTAAAGCTTTTGGCCATTCTTCAAGTTCATACATGATCAAGAAACTTCGTAATCGATTTAAATCGACGAAAAGCTAAAGTTCTGGACTAGTTTTCGACTCTATTTTAGTAATTGTTTCAGTCGAGGTAAGTTTGTATAAGGATTGAAATCATTATTTTTTGTTTTGGATGAATGTAAATAGATATTTATGCTATGTTTAAACTAAATTGATAAAAGTGTGATAAATTATTATGATGGACCAACTAGAGAAATTAATCAAATTAAAGGATATGTGAACAATTATTAATGTGATTGGTGAAATTGTATTTGGTGATCAGGAATTATAAGTTGCCTCTTTAAATGTTTACTTTGATTAAGGTAAGTTCCTAGTGAGTTGTTATGTAAATGTAAGTTAATTGTGATTACACTATTGTTTCTACTTAATTGCAAGTATATATGTGAAATTATATTGGTTATTTATATATATATTGGAATATTGCAAATTAGTACATATGAAGTTGAGAAATTGATAGTAATATTTCTTAAGGTTGCATATTAAATATATGAAAGTAATGAAATTATGGTATGTGTATGGAAAGGATGAAGTCACATGGTCGTGTGACCCTATTTCAAATACACAGATAGGCGGACACACGGGCTGGGATACGACCGTATGTCTCTATTTCGAATGTCCACCTTGTTTCTCAATTTTTCATATTTTTCCAAAATTTATTGTTTTGATTCAACTTGATCCCTGATTGTTTTCAAATTGTTTTTAGGGCCCCAAAGGCTCAATTTAAGGCACAAATGTGTATGTTTGTTGTGATTATAATGAGTTGTTGTTAATTTAATATTAAATGGTATTACTGATCTGTTTGAAGCTAAAGGTTTTGTTTTGTTCAGTAATGCTCCGTAACCCTAATCCGGTGACGGAGATAGGTTAGAGGCGTTACAAATTTAGTCACCTTCCCAACCATTCCCTCGACTTCCCATAAAACATCATTTTTATAGAGATAGCTAGGGAGTCATGGAAATCTAATCCAGGCAAGAACAGTAGTAGGGTATTGATTCAAAGGATTGAAGTCAATTGTCCATGGTTGCACTGTTAAAATACTGTCCAAAGATTATCCAAGGTCCCTTTGATAAAACCTTTTCATAATCAAGAGTTTTTTTAACTTTCCTAAGAAATAGTCATTTTTTATATCCATAAGTTGAAAAGGTTGAGATGGCCTCTATAACATATACACCTTATTCTGCAAAGCTACAACATCAATATTCATTCCTAACAGCTTGAGGATCACAGAGGTAGACATTAAGAGTTTTTGAATTCTATTCGAAAAGTCAATAGCCAGGATTCCATTGATCACAGACTTCTTGACATCACCTTTAAGAAGGGAGAAGTCCCCATTAGTAGAGTGAACAGTACTCGACTCTTTTGATTCAGTAAAACCCTTCCCCAAAACCATATCTTTCTATGACAAGGTTGGAGCCGACGTTGATTCAGCAACCATCTCAACATCTGGAATGGTTTTTGAGTCCTTGAAATGCACCTTCTTGGTGTTCAGGTCTCCTGGGAGATTTTCCCTATTACCGCTGCTTCCATAGAGAGAATCCATTATCGAACCAACTTTTTTTTAAAAAATGAAACATTTATCTCATTAAGTTCTTATTATATATGCTCTTTTTTATACAATACCTAAAACTACCCATAGCCCTTCCCCAACCTTTAAATATGAGGATAATGCGTTTCAGCGCACTCGAATTCACGTCCTCTTGCACTGGCACAATACCGATGTCAATCGAGTTAAGACTCAATTGACTCCACTTCATTAATTAATATCCACTTTATATTTAAAAATTAATAATATTAAGGGGAGAAAAAGTAAAAATTGGAGAACCTCTTTAGATAATCACTTGATGCATTAATTATTGATTTGACTTATAGGGTTAATTGCATGTTAGGTCTGTTAGTTGTTTTCTTATTTGATTTACTCGATGTAGTCTTTGTTTTTAATTTGATTTTCTGTTATTGAATTTAGTTTATGCTATATTCAATTTATATATTAATGTCCCTGTATAAAGATTCAATTTGTATTCAATTTATTACATGATTTATATTTCATTATATTTTGCATTATGAACTTTAACTTTAATTTTATTTTAGGTTAAAATTTAATTATATTAGTTTATTTTCATTTTATTTATTTTTTCTCAAGCATGTTTGTGAATCAATTCTCCAATAAAAAATAATCTTTTTATTAAATAGTTTTCAAATTTCGAATAATTTTTTATTCATAAATGATCATTGGTTAAATCTAAAAAAGAAGTCAAAAATTTAGTTTCCATTACAAATATTTTTTTACATTTATTACAACTAAAATTTAAATAAAATAACAATTAAGATAATTAAAATATAAAATTATCAATCTTATCATATCATTAGCAATATTATTTGAGGTGTTACATAAGGTAGTGTAACCCATGTACCATAACACAAAGTACAACACTTTGAAAAAAATATATTTTAGAATATTAACAACGCCAACATACTTGTTTGATGTAAAAATTAGAATAACAATCATTTGATACAATATACCATTTGGTGTAGGACGTACCAAATTTAACTGATGATTTATTAAAATATTACATACTTCATTAAATTTCTCTACTTCATTGGAACTATTTAAGAACTCCTACTTTGTCATAACTATGTCATCGAACTTATTATATTTTTGCTAGGTGGCAGTAGCCATCGTTAGGTTTTTAATTTTCATCCTGTCTATTGCAAACTTTTCATGCCTTCACTTATATTTAACATTTATGTTCATTTTTAAGTGAAAGAAACACATGAAGAAAAGGCATAATAATGCATTTACATTTTTACCGTTATTTATATTGAACAAATTTATTTTTAACAAAATAACTTAATTTTCACATTATTGCCCTATGTTTAATACATTTTCTTTTAAATTTTTAATAATTTAAAGCATTTTTAAAATTATTATAATACTATTAAACATTTTTAGAAATACTATTTAAACATTCATAATTTTCTCCTACAATATTTGTGCATTCAATATATTTAATTATTTACATTTCAAATAATTTATACACACAGTAAATTGGTGGGTAAAAAGACCTAGTATAATATATATATGATTTAAGAATATTTTGTTTTTTCAATTTTTTCTTTAATGGTAAATAACATAAAAATTAGGACTAAAGGCAATGTAACAATTTCTCATTGCTGAAGTATCAACAAGTGATTAGTGACACATGTAGAACTATTTGTTTTCAAAATTATGCATATAATATATATGATTTAAGAATATTTTAGCTTTCAGTTTTTTATTTAAATAACATAAAAGTTAGGACTAACAGTAATATAACACTCTTGTCATTGCTGAAGTGTGAACCAGTAATTGCTGACATTCATCACTCAATGAATTGTGCCAGAACTGTTTATAATATACTAATTGTCACCGGTTTACTATTTACATAAATTATTTGTAATATTTTGAATATGTTAAAAATTAATTGTAAGTTCAATACTATAAATTTTACAGGAAAAATATTAAAATTTAAATAGTATTTAAAAACTATTTTACATAGGATGATTATGTGCGTTAATTAAAATATATTTCATTTTTATTAATATTTTTAATAAAAGTAAAAACATATATTAAAAAATGATTTAATAGTCTTATTTACAATACAAATTAAGAAAGTATTGTAAAAATAATAATATTCTTTCATTTTCATGTAAAATTTCTGGAAACACTAAAATTTAAATAGTATTGAAAGATTGTTTTTACTAATAAAATTTATAAGTTAAATAATAAATATATTTAAATTAGGTTTAAGCCAAAAATTAATAGTAAGTTCTATATTAGAAAATTATTTAATTTCAACCAAAAAAATGCTTAAATAACTTAAAACACTTTATAAAATATAAAATTTAGACACTATAATTTTAAAATAATTCAGACAACCATTGTCACTTTTTAATAAGCTTTTTAAAATAATAGTATGTGAAAAACACTGACTTTATTAATATTTAAATAAATATAATTTACTATATTTATAAAAAATATATTTTTATTCATTCATATGTAAAAGTTTCTTTATAAAAGATCATAAAGATTAAATAATTATGTAATTTCATAAAAATCATAAAGTGGAAATTAATTGTTCAAAAGTTAGAAATTAATTAAGATAAATTCATTAATATAAAAATAAGATAAATTAAAATATAATTGTGTTTTTTTTTGTATTTTTTATGTTCGTTTTACGGTTTATATTCTAAGTTCGTTGATATTATATATTCTTTTTGTAATATAATATTAATGACAGAAATAAATAATTTATAATAAATGAAAAGATTGAAATCATATTGCTAAAAGAAAAGAGATTGAAATTATAAAAGAAAAATAGTTAAAAGGACTTTAACGTGTAATTAACATGTAATATTACATAACTATCTAAAGAAGAGTAACGGATATATATTGAAAAAATTTAAAAATGGGTTGGTTAAAAACAATGCTAAAAAATTTGTGTATTTCGGAAACAAATATGCTAAAAAAATTTATGGATATCAGAAACAAATGCACTAATGAAGCTAAGAAAAAAGTATATAATTATTAAAAGAGAATCCTATGATTTAAAATATAAGCATTAAGGATTATCATTTAACATAATCCCATCTCGGTTTTATTATTATTAAAATAAAATTACCCTATCTTTTATACAACATAAACACATGTAAGAAAATTAGTATCCATATAAAAACAGTTTTTTTTTTTTTTTTGCTAATAGGAAGATTCATTCCATAAAAGGTCAAGTACAACACGAGTCAGAAAAGCTTAAAAGCCCGACAAAACCCCCATCCCCCTAAAGAAAAATGAAAAAACCTATGAGCATTCACCAGCCACTACGGAGAAGAGAAAGCACCAGGGAAACTAAGGGACATGACAACTGTACTCAGCTATCGGCATGCACAACTCTGGTAAAGATCATGCCACAACAAAGTCCAAAACACAGTACCAAAACCATCATGGAGCTGGTCGAACGTCGATGGAGGTGGAGCCAAAGCCATTTCAGTAGCGACAACCACTAGAAACAAGTTCTGGTGCGATGACTCCAGATATCTATCAAAATTCAAACGTCATGGACCCAAAGTAGCGTCGAAGCCAGAACATCAAGCGAAAGGGCTTCGCCGGAAAGAAAGCAAAAGCAGAAACCATCAAAAGAGGCCCTCGCCATAACGAAAGGAGGTGGCTCCTAACAACCGTGGTGACGACCATATGACAACTGAGATCTCAGTCGTCCGTTCCACGACGACCGAAGGCTAAAGGAAGACAGCAGAAGCAATATCTAAACATTATTTCGCTGAACTACCAAAGAAGATTGGTGAACAAAACACAAAGGGAAAGGAAGGCCTTAACGGCGAGGAAGATGCTTGATGCTGGCCCGAAGGCCAGAAGGCCTCTCATAGAATCTCAACTCTCACTCTCTAGCGTCAAGAAGGAGATGAGAACGAGAGGTTTAGATTCCCTCATTTGACAAAAATAAATAAACAAATTCAACTTTGTGCGTCTAAGGCAATTACAAAATACTTTGTACCGCCTCACCAGCAATGGCTAAGCCGAAGCAAATCATTATATAGAAAATTACAATATTACAACCGAGGGTGGAACTGCTGTGGCTAAAAATAACGGCAATGGATCTTCCCCTTTAACTTTACTCTACAAGAATCAACACAAGACCAAATTATGGGCAAAGTGATAAATTTGAAGTCATTCCATCCCAACAAAGCAAACAAATCTAAAACAAGATTATATAAAATAAAATAAAACCGTACGATATTTACAAAAGAAGCTACAACTCAAGGATTAGGGCAGGATTACAAACTTCCAGATTCAAAATCTGGATCTCCTAAATGCCACATCTTAATGATACTGCATGAAGAGTAAAACTCAAATTTTATCTGATATTATTCATATATCTGCATATTGGTTTACAAACTTCAGACATTAAAACTTTTGGAAGATGCTCAACTGAACGTAATCCAAAAACCCTATTTCAAACGAAAAGGCCTTTGTTATATATGCACATGTAATTATATATAGTCAACCAAAATGCCCATCCCTAATTACCTATCAATAAGATTATCATAGGAAGCATTCAACACCACAGTGCCACACAGATTCCAAGACAAAAGCAAGTTGACTGAGTAAACATCATAGGCACAAAAGGAAAACAAAACACTATGCATGTTCCTTTGAATTTATTTTTAACCTGTTTTCCAATCTTCGAACCATCCAATCATCGTCAGTGAACTGTCTATAAACCAAAGGAGTTGAATTTTTCAGCTTCCAAAATGTTATATACAAACCTTTGTTTGCCTAGAGCAGCAGTTGGACCTGCAGTAATACATCGTACAAAAGAAAAAAAAAAGTTGCAAGTGATAGTTGAATACCAAATATAATAAATTGCCAAGGAAGAAAATATTCTCACAAATAGCTAATGTAACATTAGCAAGTTGAGAGAGAAGATTAAAATATGATCACATTGACTACCTTGTAATAAAATGGTTAGAATCCATTCCATTACTTATACAATAACCATGAGCATTCTTCAGTTAACTAGATGTGCAAAAATAAATGAACTTAGACGCAATGCATATGTAGTTTCATCTAAAAATATGCAAGGATTTTCTTGCAGTTAAAATAAGATCACCAAATTTAGCAGTGAAGAATGAACTCGATCATTATATTAGAACACCAAATGCAATTAATTAAAGTTGAAGGGAGCGCATACAAACCTATCAAAATGCTCATTAAACCATCTTTTGTAACTTCACAGATGATACAGTGAAACATCAAGCAGAGAAAAAGAGGAGAAATACAGACAACTAACTAGATTTTTTATATGCCATTGTTAAATTCTAATAGTTGGAACAAACATGTAACTGGAAAAAACCATCGGTCAAATCAAAGATTAATTAATACTTGGTTATTTTAAGATATGAATCTATGATACAACAAAACGTATACTGACAAGAGAAGGATGAAACTCAGAAAAACATGATATTGGAAATAAAAAGTGATATTGGGAGTAAAAAGTATCTTAGTAGATGCAAAAACTTCTCAAAGAATCTACCATGCAAGTAAATTCCAAACAGTTGCTAGCACAGCTGATGAGGAAAAAATAAACTAAATTGATATACTCTTTGTAAACCTGTACCATTGCCTTTGCAGAGCTACTTATTTCTATAACCATCAAAGCTTAATCCCTCTGATATGGTGTCCAACCTTTTGTTCTCTCCTATAATCCACAGATATAAAAAATATCTTGCTCTTTGTAAATCACAGTTAACAAATCAACGAATAAAAGTTTGGACGGGAAGACAGTGGAGAAAAGAATATCACCTTGATGTTCTCTTTCATGAGTATCCAGGAAATTTTCATTATGTGTTCCTAAAAAGAGTAATCAGGGGTAGCTTTCCAGTATACCTGAGAGAGGTTATTCTTAAAGTATAACTAGATATCTTTATTTGGATCACGTCTATATGAAAATAAATATATCTGAAATTATTAATAGACTATGCTTAAAATATTGTGATTTTCATGAATGAATTAACTAATGGTAACAGGGCCAAGTACTTGCTTATGAACTGGAGAAAATATTTTAGATAGGGAACACATAAAAGGCCTCCAACCTTGGCTAAATCCAGCATAATGTCTAAAACGGACTCACAATGAAGACATGGATGCACGCAGAAAATATGTGCTACAGGGCAAATGCATGTGCCCATACAAATTGACAGAAAGAAACGTGAACTAGGAGAAAAGTCAGCTGCGAGATCTGAAAGATTGAAATTGCGAGAGATCTGGCCTAAAAGTCCAAATGAAGAAATGTCAGCATCCAGAAGTGGTTCATTTAGTGATTGTGTGCTTGGTTCTGCACTATTGAAAGCTGTATCCTCAATTGTTGGACGTGTATCTAGAAGACTGCTCTCAGCACCAAACATGTAAGCAGAACTGCCTGAAAAACCAGCTGCTGATTTTAGCATCTTCCCATTTATTTCTTGCATCAAACCCAAATTTGAATTCTGAGTTGAAAGCATGGCTGATGGTGCATGAATCCCGCTGGCATGGGTAGGAAGCTCAATACTAGCATGTGTTCCAATGTACAAAGATGAACTACTATTACTGAATACATTAGGCAAACTAGATCCCATGAGGTGCTGCAAGCTCTCCTGCTTCAGAGCTTTTCCTGTGTTCTCTGGCGCACAGCAGGATGAGTTCTGGGGCACTATAAGAGAAAGCTATATCAGTAGCAAAATGTTGAAACCTGGAGAAAGCCAAAGCTTGGCTTTCAGATTTTCAGAAACTAAACTTGGGGAAATTCAATAATTATCAATAGATTGCTACATACTCAAAATTCAATGGATAAACTGCAAGAAAGATAAAGGAATACTGAGAAAGTAAATAGACCAAAACAAGATAAGCAAAATAAGAAATTTTCATACAACTGGTCCCTTTTATCAGAAGTGGATACAGGAAATAAGTTTATAAGTGATCACCTGATGTCCAGACCTGCCAATATCCAAATTCTACACAGTTACAGATAAGTAAGAAGTAAAATGAAGTCTTTATGGTTTTTGTCAACAATCAGAGTTAAAGAATAACTTAGCCAAACCTTCTTCTATCTTTATTCATCTTTACAGTTATATTAAAATAAAATGAGAATAAGAAACTACACTCAATCTCTGCTGCTAGATAAAAATGTGTAATGATTGTTTAGCCAAAAAGAGCCAATTCCACAAATTTGGAATATTTGCTATTAAACAGAAATGAAAATAACATGCCCAACTAGGCAAAAAGCAATCTTACTCTGTGACAAGTGAGGTCCATTCAAATTAGAGATTGAGGAAACTCCAGATGGATAAATCTGATGCATGAGTTGCACCTGTTGCTCAAGTAGCTTGTTGAATTCCATTATTTGTTGCTTTACCATCAGTCTGAGATAATAAGCCTGGAAGAATTCTCGATTCTCTTCTTCAAGCTTTTGCCAAACTGATAAACATGAAACATTTAGTACAAGGAAATAATTTTTTTTTTAAAAAAAAAACTAACATTATTTAGTGACTGTAAAATGTTGTCAGAATCCCGTGATTGACAACAATCACTGTACATTGCCAATAATCCCAACAATAAGTTAAAGCCTAGGTAATAAAAAGGTCCTTAAAATAGATTTTTACCAAAGGGCAAGTCAATCTATCTGAGAAACGGGTCCTGGACTGCAAACCCTGCTTCTAAAAAGTGGGGCCTACTTTCTTTTTTGTTCTTATTCTTTTCATAAGGGTTGGCAGATGTAGGGCAAAGCCATTACATGGATTTAGAGTATCTCTTCTTATAATAGGCTATAGCTATCAAGCTAGTGGGGTTTCCAATAAGGATGGGCAACCAAGAAGAAGCATGGCTGTTATGAGAAAATAAAATATTTGAACTTTTTGTTACCAAGTTCAGTAAAACCAGGCTCAATTTTGGCCTGAGCCAGCAGAGTTTCCACAACTTCCTTCTGCGTCATGTAGAGTTGAAGGCATCTTTCTATAAGGTTTTGAACCTAAATTCACACATTAGAGTAAAAACAACATTAGCCATCATAGACAACATACCACCTCACAGAAAGCCTACATGCCAAACAAATCTAAGACAGTAGAAACAGCTCAATGCACACAAACAAAAGGATGAACAGCATTTTACCATGTAGAAAAAATAGAACATCAGAATTCAGATATAAATCTTAATTTTGCTTGGGGGTAATAAAAACAGTTTTATACAATATTTTCCGTTTCTCCTTTCTCCGCTCCTCTCTCCTTAAGTATGAGACTAATACCGTGTCAAGAATTTAATCCGGATATTCATCAGAAAGGTTAAATAGCAGGTAATAGTCTTCAGTTAAAATTATCATTTTCTGTTATCTAAACTTTTCATAGTTAGCATATGAAGATGCATTCAACGCTAATTGCTAAGACAATCAGGAATGACATTATAAGCTCCATACAGTCCAAAACTCAATGAAAAAGAATCCCAACAATAACCATATCTCTAGCATTCCCACAAAGTGGTTGGTCCAACAACACAAAATTCAAAGACAAGATTTTATTTTGATATACAACTAAAAACCAAACACAATGAAAGTTAGTAACGACTCACCAAGGATTTGTTTGTCTGTTTTTCTATGTCACCGCAGGCTATTGGCAATTTAGATTCTAGGACAAGGTCTATGTTTCCTCTAAGATGTTAGTACTTGGATAGATCAAGTGAAATTAATCAGGAGAAGAATAGACCAAGGCTGAGATCAGAAATTGCATGTGATTTCTATAGTGAAAAAAAAGCAGCCATCTAGATGGATAGCATAACTTGGCTATAAGAAATATCAGCAAAGATCTCTAAGTCAGCAAAATTTAGTTTTCCACATTAAGTGTCACTTTCCTTAAAAAGATCTCCACTACCCTCTATCTTTTGTATCTTTACACTTTATCGTATAAAGCAAGCAACTTCCTTTTTCCCTACCTTTATCTTTGCACATATTATTTAGTAATACAAAACTTGTCACAGTTACAAATTACAAACAATCTATTGCTCTTGAGAAGGTTTTTTACTGGTATCTGAGCTGATCAAGGGTCAATTCCATAAATGAAAAGTAGATTTCAAAACTTCAATAATTTAGCCCATGCTTTTGCTTTTAAATTTGAACTCTTATAAACTTACAACCTTATTTTCGTTTGTTATTATTTCCATCTATTAGTCCATTCTTCTAAAAAGCTCTAAAAATTAAAATCCATAGAAACATTAAAAAAATTTCTTCTATGTGAATTACCAACTAAACAACTATATCCACATAGCACTCAACCCACAATAATTACACAACTCCACTCTGCCCAGCATAAAGTAATAATTTAGCAAGAAATCTAAGTTTTCATGAGGGAAAATGAAAATAACAAAATGAATACATAAATTTATACCTACCACAGAATTAATACATAGGGATTCAGTTCACTATAGAAGATCATTCATTAAGTATAAAGATCAAGGTCAAAATCTTACCAACTGTATATCTTGACGAGAAACCCTTCTTTCTGGTACAGTCGACATATCTTTTTCTAAGTTTCTAACTAACTATACCGATAATTACAAATTGTCTTCCCAAGATACCGAAAATGTGAATCAGACAATCTTGCATGCAGCTATGTACCTGAAAAGCGAACAATTTGACATCAAACACAGAAAGAAAATATTCAAGAATAAACCATAAGAATATTAAATTCTCTATTGATAGATTTTTTATCAATAATTTAACAGCAACTTCTGTACGGAAAAAATCACATGAACGAAAAGATGAATCCTTTAACAATAATGAAATAAGGGAAAAATAACTAGATTATTTGATCGTATAAACACAAGATTCCATTAAAAAGTGACTAGACTTCTTCAATGTATCTAATTTCTTCTAACAGAAGAAGTTTGACGCAGTTCAACATGAAAACAACAAAACTAGCCATTCTACAACAAGAATTCACGCCATGAGAACATAAAATAAGGAGAAAAATTCGCAGCGTATATAAAATTGAGGAAGCAGTTTTATTTACAATACCGGAGGGAATGTAAAGAAGTGCGGTTTTGCCTGATAAAAATAATTGAGACTGAGATCCGTACTGAAGTGCAGAGAAAATGTTGAGAAAAGCAGAGAATTTAAAGAGAAAATAGGAAATCATAAGAGATGGAGTTTGTTTATTCATTTACCGTATTAAAAACGAAGTGGTGAAAGATTCTTGTTTGCTTAAACGCTACCCTGCTCCTGCCGTTTTCTCCTTCTCTATAATTTAATTTCGGGTATAGTTCAGTAAGTTTCTTTTTAGACCATTAACTTATAAAACAGAAGTTACAAAATCAATAACATTTTTTTTTTCAAAATCTATGTACATATAAATGTTTGGGATCCCAAATAATTTCATTCTCCACCTTCAATTATAAAAAAAGAAATTCTAAATATTTAAAAAGAGTTGTAAAAGTATAAGTATGACAAAAAAAATTCAAATTGTAAAATTTGAAAAATACAAGTGTAATTTGATCAAAATGTGAAAATGGAGAAGGAAATACCTAAAGAGAGTTGTAAGGAGAAAGTATGACAAATAAAAATAAATTGAAAATTTTGAAAACTATGAGGAGTAAAGTACAATTTGATCAAAATGTGAAAATATAAGTTATTATTGATTAATTGATATAAGAATAAGATGAAATATGCATTGGTATGATGGAAATCAAATTTGGGACTAAAATGGAAAATTTAAAAAGTACATGGACAATACAATTTGACCAAAATGTGAAAATATGAGTTATTATTGATTTAATGACATAAGAATTAGTTGAAATATGCATTAGTATGATGGAAATCAAATTTGAAACTAAATTGGAAAAATTAGAAAATATAAGGACTATATTGTAATTTTCCTATTTTCACCAAGGAGAGGGCAAAACTACACTTCTCACCACCCAAGGACTTATATTAAGAGTTAAATATGAATTAAGAATTCGGATTTGTCAAAGAGTCGAATTTTGAGATGAAATTTTGAGAAAAGGTAATAAGGGACAAAATGATAATTTTGCTATGAAGGGTTTTGAACAATTCTTGAGACTTCTATTATGGAAATAATATTTAAATGAGATATTTGATATTGAAAATTATTTTGGATCATTTGAACATCGTATTAAAGAATCAATACATAATTTTGACAAAATTAGACTTGAATAGTTGAGTTTGAGCCTTGGGCACATTTGTTAGTCTTTATAAATGGGAGAATCCCCCCTCCCACAAGCCATCATTTTTTTTTCTCCAACAGATAGTAGCCTCCCATGGCTCCTCTTCTTATTTTCTATTTTCTTGGTTTTTTTCTCCATTTTCTCTCAAAAACCTAATCTTTCACCTTGAGATTTTGTCAAAATCTCCATGGAAACAACCTCCTAAGCTCAATTCATCCATCCATTTCTTTAACGACATCCGAGGGTTTATGGAGTTTTAGTGAGAGAAGTTGAAGCTAGAGTGAGAAAGTTTTAATAAGGTAAGAAATAGCTTCCTACACCTCCACTAGCTTAATTTTTTTAAAAAAATATGTTATGAGAAAGCTTAGAAGAAATCTATATTATTTTTTGAATGTATTTTTGGTGTATAGGAATAAGGAAATGGAAATTTATGGATTTCAAAGCTTGATTAATGATGGATTGGAGTACATGGAAGCTTGATTATGTATTGTAAAGTATCCATTAAGGTAAGTACCTTGGATACTCATACTTCTTTTAAGTTAGTAAGCTTAGGAAACTATGAAATTGATGTTATAATTAAGTGTTTAATTGTACTAGTTATCATGTGAAATTCCATGGCACAATGTTGTGAAATAAATCATTAAATTTAAAAGTGGAATTGTGTAGCCATGAATTGCTATGTTTAATTAAAATTATGATATAAGAAGTTTGATTGTCATATAAGTATCAGTGAACATGTATGAACCATGTCATTAATATGAAAAAGATTGGACAATAACACTATGGCCAAAAAGTATGTAAAAATGTAAAGTTTTGCATATTGTCAACAAGAGTCAATACAAGCTAAAAATAAGAAATGACAATACTATGAAAAAAAACATGGAACATTGAAAATTGGTATAAGGCCTAATTAAAAGTGTGAATTGAAATGTATGTGAGAAGGCCTTTGAATGCCTAAAAGTAGAGTTAGGAAAAGGATTACCTACTTAGTTATGAGTTCTATGAATTGAAATAAAAGACTCTAAGTAATTGATAATCACATTTATGACTGAAATGATATATGCATAATATGTGAAATGAAATTTTTGTTAAATTCTATTAAAGTGGCATAAGCCATGAAACTATTATTAATTTCTATTATAGTGGCAAATGCCACGAAAATTTGTTACTGAAACTGAATTTAAGTTGAAATAGAAATCATTTAATAAAAATGGAATTAATAAAATATAACCCTAATAGCTTGGTGAGTTTGCTAGTATATGATTAGCATGCCAATAAAGATGTATGAGTGTGCATGTATTAGGAGATCAGGCTTCGGCATGGTTTAGCCCTCGGGAGTAGCACTTCGATGTGTTATGTATTCATTTTTTAGTTTGTGGAAGTTTAGAAGAGAGTCAAGGATGAGCTAAGGGAAGAGTATTAGATTCTGTTGATATGCCACGAGCTCCATCAAACCTATTCGTCACATGCGTACGGAAATAGAAAAATTTACACGCTGAGAAAAGAAGCTCAGTGGTGCTTGACTATGTGTACATGCATAATAAACAAGCAAAATACTCAACAATTAAATGCGTCTTCATTGCAATTGTATAGTGTCAACTTGTAATATAATTTTGTTTACATCGAAACACCGGAGTATTTCAAGGATCAAACCCTAGAGAGATATGTCACACCTGATTTTCACTTATGTCTTGAATTTAAAGGAAATATAGTAGTTAATTGAATAGAATGGTAAGTTGACAGGCTATGCTAGAAAACTGGGGAAAGTTGTGGCTAGTTAGTAATTAGTTGAGATGTAATTCTGGTTCAATTACGTTAGAACTGGCTGGTTTCATAATGGGAAACAAAATGATTGTTAATGAATGGCTAATTGAGATTTAGGAGACTGTGCAAGAGAGTTATATATTTAGGTGAGAAGGGAAATTCCTGCTAAGGGAATTCTTTTCAATTTTGCTTTTAGTTTTTCTTTTCATTTTTTCTTCTTCGGAGAATGGAAGCTTTGCATGAGGTGGTAAATGTAAGATTCGAGTTTAGGAAACAAAAAATTGGATAAGTTGGTAAGCCCCTAAGCCTCCATGTACTCATGGATTAAAGGAAAAGGAAGTAAGAATTCTTGGAAAGATTCTGTATAATTATGCGTTTTGGGATTTAAGCTTGAACACCTTTGGTTTAACTGATAAGTGGTTGTTATGCTTAGCTACTAGGACGATAGAGGCTCTGGCGTTTGGGCAAGCTAAGTTGGCAATGACAAATGATGTGATGTGAGTTTTTATACTCCATGTTCAGGTGACTTGTTGTTGCCGTAGTGCTTTTATGATTTATACTAAGTTTAGTTTGAATTTATGGCTATTTTTGTGTATAAATTAAGATTGTGTGGATATAATATGTATGCATTTGTGTGCATAAATATAATATTTTTAATAATGTTTGTTAAACTGATATGATCATGTAGTGGTGAAATGTTGGCGTATGACATGACATATTGAATATTGATTGAAATAATTTGAGAGTATAGGTGCTTATAAAATGCGATGAACGAAGGATAACAAGTGGCGGGGTAGTTGAAGATAGAAAAAATTTGGCATATTGGGGGAATGGGCAGATTGAAATGGGGATTTAAGGGAGTTTGGGCGACATTGTGGAATGGTATCTACTGGGTTGCTAGAGGACACCGTGACGATGATTTATCGAATTTATGGAGTGACACTGCGATGGCAAGTTATCGATTGGCTGGCTAGAGCAACACCGTGACAATGGTCTATCGATTATGTGGAGTGACATTGCGAAAGTGGTTATCGACTGGTCCTTCGGGCGACGCATCAGAAGAGGTTTATTGGTTCCTCGGAATTGGAAGTCCTCCAGGAAAGTAAACATGAGAACATATTGTGTAGGGCCATAGTTGGGTTATGGCAACATATGAAGTTCACCAGGACAGTAAACATGGGAACATATTGTGTAAGACCATAGCTAGGCTGTAACACCCCGAACCCGAGACCAACACCGGAGTCGGACACGAGATGTTAACAAACTTTGAAAAATTTTTCCAGACACTGCCCAGTCTGAGTACTAGTCGCTTCAAAAATCATATCTTGAGTTTCACAACTCGAAAATCAGTTTTGTGATTTTTCCCTGAAACTAGACTCATGTCCCCACCTATGTATTTTTTTCTAGAATTTTTGGTCGGGCCAATTAGTACAGTTTATTAGTCAAAGTCTCCCATGTTACAGGGGTCGACTACACTGACCTTTTCCCATTACGACTTGGATATCTCTCTGCACAGAGCTTCAATACTGATGTCGTTTGTTTCTATGGAAACTAGACTCAGAGAGGAATCCATACATATATGGTATGACCCATAATTATCTCTGGTCAATTTATAGTGAATTTCCAAAGTCGGAACAGGGAATCCAGAAACTGTTCTGGCCCTGTTCCACAAGAACCCAAATATCTCTTACTGTACTATTCCTATGATTGTTTCGTTACTTCCATATGAAAGTAGATTCATCAAGGTTCGATTACATAATTTATTCACTATTTAATTCCACTCCTACGAATTCTTGTGATTTTTCCAATCCACACCACTGCTGCTATCAGCTTCTGTGTTCAAAGTAAACCTTACCTAATTTGGGGTTTCATGGACCAACTAGGGCCTTGTCATACATAAGCCCACATATGATCATACTTAGCCATTCTAGTGGCTGGTCATTTGTTCAACACTTCCATTCCAACTATAGTTACATCATGAAACCATCTATACATTCATAAATACGCATGGTCTAATGCCATACTCCACTTCTACAAGCCATTTTCGCATGGCTGTACACTTATACATTTCATAAAGTACTCGAAAGACAACAATGGGTAGTCCTACACATGCCATATCAAAATTCAACCAAAATAGTACCCAAAAGAGCCTTTGATAGTGTGGGCGACTTCGACTTCAAGATCCCGAGTCCGATAGCTGGAGAACCAAAAATCTATAAAACAGAGGAGCAATGTAACGAGTAAGCAATTTATGCTTAGTAAGTTTGAGCAAGGAATTCCAGCATGCACAAATAATAGCACACATTTAGCTAAACGGAATATTTCATAATACGCAATTTACCGATATCAAACTTGCTTCACAACATTAACAACCCTTATGTACATACACAATAAACTAACTTGGCCGAAGGCCGGTAGCTCGTTTATCAACTGAGCGAACATTTATTTGTAAGGGCTCGATTAATATTTAACACATACGTAACATATCCCCATATTGGGATGTTTTTCGAGTATTCGCTGGAATTTTACAGCAAGCTCATTCATTACCAAATCACGTACCTTCGGGATTTAACCGGATATAGCTCCTCGTTCAAATGCCTTCGGGACATAGCCCGGTTTTAGTAACTCACACAATGCCTTCGGGACTTAACCCGGATTTAACAACTCGCACGAATGCCTTCGGGACTTAACCCGGATTTAACAACTCGCACGAATGCCTTCGGGACTTAACCCGGATTTAACAACTCGCACGAATGCCTTCGGGACTTAACCCGGATTTAGTATCTCGCACAAAGGCCTTCGGATCTTAGTCCGGATATATTCACTTAGCACAAAGCCTTCGGGACTTAGCCCGGACAGCATTCAATTAATCATGCACATCTAACAATAATTCATGGCACATTCATATTTCATTTTCGTTTACGAAACTCAAACACAAGGCACATATTGTCCTTGTACATTCGGCTCAATAGCCACACATAGAGCATGATTTAATCACATCGAAATTTAAGCTCTCTTACTCAAGAACTTACCTCGGGTGTTGTCGAACGATCCCGCTAACTATTCGACCACTTTTTCCTTCCCTTTATCGGATTTATTTCCCCTTTGCTCTTGAGCTTAATCAAACAAATAAATTGATTTCATCATTTAGGCATCAAAAGATGAACACAAGGCACTTAGCCCATATTCATACATTAGACATTAAAGTCTCATACATGCAAAAATCATGCATCAACACAACATATTAGCTAATTTCTTTCCCCTTGGCCGAATATGCATGTCCATTTTTGGGGTCGATTTCAACACTTAATACACACATATACACACTAGTAAAGCATCCTCCCCCTTTTCATCGATTTAACACATGCATTGCTCATCAACATGCAAAGTTACATTCGGCCTTAGCACACATCTTGCTAGCCGATTCTTCTCCCTTTAGCAACCAATGCACATATGTGCTCACACAAAAATGCTAAAAAAGGAGGTTCAAGAATCATCAAGCCATCATCACATGCATCATTAACAAGCTTCATATTTTGCATGCAATGGCATTAACACAACCTCCACCTAGGCCGAATCTTAACTCATCCTCATGCCTCATCACCACAACATCAAACACCAACCAAGAATGATGCATCCATGGTCAAGTGCCATTTCCATCACATAGCAAGATTTAGACCATGGGCTAGGTAGAACTCAAGCTAACAACTAAAACATGCATGCATCTCATGGAACATCATCAAACATACCTTGGCCTAGCTACATGCATGGCCGAATCTCTTCACCTTTCTTCTTCTTTCCTCCTTAAAATTTTTGGCCAAGGATGAACCAAAGGATGAGAAATTTTTTTCTTTGTTTTTCTTTCTAATTTAGGCTAAAATGGAGGTGAGAAAGGATGAACACAAACTTTTCTCCTTTCTTCTCTTGAGCTCACGGCAATGGGGGGGGGAACAAACACTACACACACATTTTTTTTTCTTTTGTTTTCCATTTCTTTATTACCCATACTTCTTATTTTATTCTTCCACTAACAAAACATGTTTCATGACATGTTTTGCCCATCATTCTTTGTCATGGCCGGCCACTACTCATTAGGGGGGGAAATTTGACATGCAAGTCCCCCCCTTTGTCCACATGCACTAATAGGTCCTCACACATTGACCTATCACATTTTTGAATTTTCTCACATAAGTCCTAGTGACTAAATTCACATGAAATCAACCAAATTGAAGCTTGAAATTTTCACACATTCATAATTACATATTCTAGACAATAAGTATCACATTCAAACATTTCGGTGACTCGGTTTAGCAGTCCCGAAACCACTTCCCGACTAGGGTCAACTTTGGGCTGTCACATAGGCTACGACAACATATGAAGTTTGCCAAGACAATAAACATGGGAACATATTGTGTAATACAATAGTTGCGCTATGACAACATATGAAGTTCGTCAGGACAGTGAACCAGAAGTCCCATTAGGGTATAAAGGAGAAGTCGAGGTACGGATCGCGCGACGAGTAGTAGGAAAAAATGATCTTGGCGTGTCTAAGAACGCTAACAAATGGGATAATAAGAGGACTCGCCAAGATGCAATGACGAGTGAAACTAAAAGAAACATATTAACTCGAGTCTGTGTGAGAGAAGGGAGAAATCCCTTAAACGTATCAAAAAATATGGTATCTGCCATTAAGAATCCTTCTAAGGTTAATGCAGAGCCAACATTGATTAAATAGCTACAGTATGAATTATCGTAGTTGAAATCCTAAACAGTGATCAATAAAAGAGGTAGACAAAAAAGGGGGTACTCCGCCAAAGGAACACATGGAAGAGATTGTTCGCCCAAAACTGATTGATCAATAAAGTTTGCTAGGGATTTGCGAAGGAAGAAGATGTCCATCAGGACTTATTGCCACGTGTTAGTCCACAAAGGACTAACGAAAGTGGAAGAATGCCAAGGACTACTTAAGCAAGAGATAGTCTGTGGGGAGACTATTTGATTTTGAAAACATCGTGGTAGATTGGGCTGAAATGGGGAAGTTTTTTGGGACTATCTGGTAATTATGAGTTCACCAAGAAAGGGGAGTACTTATCCACCACCCATGATCCATATTCAAGGCCCCCAATAAGATTATCGATAAATGGGTTTTCTTTTAAGGAGGGATTCATTCTAGGGGAGGTTATAAGAAATTCATGGTCGGGAATGGACCAAAAGATTAAAACCAAGACTTGCATGGAATTAGGGAAAATAAAGTACGAAACCAGTAGTTATGGTGAGTTATCTAACAATCCGTTTTTAGCAGTTATCATGTGGGCGTTCACATACATGGTCACTCTATGGTGAGTCGAATCAAGAAGGCGAGTGTAGAATTTGAGCTGAAGCGAGATGGGGTAAAGAACCATGAAAGGGGGTCTCTAGGAAAGTATGAAAATAGATATGTTAGTCGACAATACCCTCAACAATTAGTTCATGGAACTTAAAGGCATTAACGTCGTCATGGAAGAATCTGTGACATCTCCTAAGTATCTCAGGGTGTTTCAACTTTGTGCAAAAATTATTATTACTAGTCAAATAAAGAGTTTTCTATGAGTACGATTGTATAAAACCTCACTAAGTTCTACTAGAAAAACTTTTATACTGCTATAAATACAAGATTAAGGAATGAATCATGGACCATGGAGGGACAAAGCCAGATATCACCAAGTCATTGCAAATGGCGGTGTAGCAATATCATGTATATAAAGCGGCACCCTTAAAGGCCACGCCTCAAGGATTCAGTTGGATATGTCTGTATTGGAGTCTTAATTTAAAATTTTTAAATAGTTGTTAGATTTATTAAGGAATTAAAGTTGTAAGATTTCATCACTCATGTCATATAAGTTTAGTAGTAATTAAATTTCGGTATTTGAGGTTCTCTAAGTATATAATTAAATTAGATCCAAAATTTTGTAGTTATTCGGGTTGTCTGTGACCTTCGGTCCCCAAACCTCGTGACCGAGTTGCGTATAGGGTGTTACATAGGAAGTTTAAGTTATATCCATGTTGTATTAGATCTGACTTAGTCTCTTAAGTTAATATAAGTTTAAGTTGTGTTATGAAAGTTTGATGCAGTTGTTTGGAATGTTATAATCCAGTACTAGGCATATAAAAATAGCAAAAGGGAATTTGAATAAGGTAAATATGGAAAATAGGTGTAGAAAGAAAGAAAAATCTCATTAAGAGTAAAGATGGGAGATAGTATAGATGTACAATAGAATAAATTTCAAAACTCCCTTTGGGTGGGAGAGGTGGCAGCCTCATCAGGGTTTTCATCCTCTGAGGTAATACCATCCGAAGAATTGGAGTTGGACGTATCTAATGTAACACCCTCTACCCAGCCTGATCATCGGGTTTGGGTACCAAGTCTAGTAAGAAAAACTTGATTTAACAGGATTTAACCAATTTATTCAAGCGTTCAGACAATATCAAGTTTAGAAATGTAACCCCTGTTACAATTCATAGTATGCGAGAATTTAAAAATTCTTACAAGATTGGTGCCTTATTAAAGCTGACATTTATTTACAGATTAAATCTAGGCTTTTAATATAAATATAACCAACTTTAACCCTAAGGCATGGCCTTTAAGGGTGCCCCTCTATTATACATGTAATAGTTACTGGACCCATCTTTTGAATCTGGCGGGGTTTGGCTTGGTCCCTCCACTAAGTTTCTGAGTCATCACCTACCCTGCGTAGAAATAGTAAACACTATAAGTTGGGGAGAACTTAGCGAGATCCTATTGATCTATCGTAATTCCTTGTAGCAGATTAAACTAGTTTTCTCACTTTAGGAGCTTGAACACAAGCATTTTCGTTAAGTTTTAATTACGTTTTCTCAATTTTAGTTAAATTCAATAAAGTGTGTAATTTGAGAATTTTATTGACCTTAAGGGCCGAATAAGACCTAAGAGTGAGCTAATACACTTTTTGAGTGTAAAGAGACCATTAGAAGGCATGCTAAACTCGATACTAGTCGTTGTGTTACAACACGGAGAGCTGGATGTCGTAACATAGGGAGCAAAATAGAAGAATTTCAAGACTGCCTTCGGTGTCACGACACACCCTTGAAGATGAAACATACTGCCTTCGATGTCGCAACACAGGACCTGATGTGTTGCGACATCACCTTTGTACATGAAATAATTACGAGCCAGAGGCGTTTTGGTCCACATAGTCAAACAATAAGCACAAGGGCGACAACTGACCTAGGGTTAAGGATGACGACCACTCTAAAGTCTATAAATAAGCTCATTTAACACATATGACAAACAACTTTCATCTCATATAATTTCCTTCTTAGTTTTAGACTTTAGTCTTTCTCTTTTCTTAGGCTTTAGGTTTATTTCAATTTTTGTTCTTTTCTTTGTGGAAGAAATCATATTTGTGAAACGTGCTCAAACTCTGTGAGGATTCAACATTTTATTCTAATACAAATTAGACTTCTTCTAAAATTTATATTCTTGAATTGTTATTCATGAGGGACTAATCCTCCTGTCCGGGATTAGCGAGTGGAGGTATGATTAATTAATTGTTTTGCAGGGTTCTCTTAGCGGATCATCTGTTCACGAAAGGAAGAACTTAAACCCTAGGCCTGACAACCCTAAGAAGTCATTAAGGTGGGAATTAACCCAAAATTGGTATGGTCTATTTGTGAAAACTTTAACCCTGAGCCAATTTGGACTGTGAGGTCAAGAGATAAGTAGTTCTTGCCGACTCAGTGAAAGATCAAAAGATCTTGTTGGGATATCAACTGTTGATTGAACAAAGAAAACCCGAAGCGATAGTTGATTATGATTACCAAAGCAAGCCAATTTATTTATTTTCTTGTTATTGTTATTAAGAATCCTAAAAACCTTTCTTTATATTTGGTTGTAATATAATTCATCTAAAGTACTAATTAGATCTATTTATGCTTAGGTTAGAATTAACTTGCTGCTCGCCTCCCTTGGGTACGATCCTCAGAGTACTCATCTACTCTATTGTAACTATATTACAACCTGACCCATATACTTGTGAACACCGCTTCTTCATATATTTTGTGCAGGATTTCTACTCCGGACGTTGGTACGTTCGGAGGTGGTCACCTATACAATGGTATTTATAGAAGTTCTTTTTTTTTAAATTAGGGAAATTTAAATTTTAAGTACAAATAAGAAACTTACTAAAATCTTGTAGGAATGTAACACCCCTAACCCATATTCGTCGTTAGATTAGAGTTACGGAGCATTACCGTTCAAACGAAACATTTAAACATACATCTCATACATAATCATAAACATATCATATAAGAATCATTTACATATGTACCGTCCCTAAATCAAACCCTCGAGACTCTAGAGATACCTTAGAAACGATTCGGGACTAAATTGGAAACATTTTGTAAGTTTAAGAAAAAGTTACAAAAATTTGACTACAGGGGTCACACGGCTGAGATACACGCCCATGTCTCTGGTCGTGTAACCTTTGAACTAGGGACACATGCCCATGTCCCAGCCCGTGTCCTCACCCGTGTAACTCTCTAAGTAGGGTCACACAGTCGTGTGCTAGGTCATGTAACTCTTGAAATTGCCTCACATGCCCGTGTGCCAGGCCATGTGCTAGGCCATGTAATTGACTGACTTGCATGCAAAGGAACCTACAGGGGACACATAGCTTTTTTGCTAGACACACAGTTGAGTCACACACCCATGTCTCAGATCGTGTAGACATAAATTTTCCCAAAATCAAACCATTTCCAACACCATAACATGCATAAGCCTATAGGCCTTTTGTGTACATAATCAAGGCATAAAAATCCTATCAAAACATACATATAATGACGAATTTAAGTGTCCTAAAAATCAACTAACCAATATGCTAGTCAAGGCACTTCAAATGCAAACATCCAAAACTTACCTAAACATGCACATTTTACCACTTTTCATTCATCAACTACTAGCATCCAAAACTTACCAAACATGCCTAAATTATACCATTCCATTCCATCACAAAAGCATGCCATTTGAGCCATTCAAAACATGCAACATGATATAATCACTATGACACAAACTAGCAAGGCATCAAGAGGCATCAACCAAGATAGCTTATACATACCAAAACATCAACTAATGATTCCGCTAAATATCATTGCAAGTCTATCTATACATGTCATTATTGTAACACCCCAAACCCGGTCTAAACGTTATGATCGAATCTGGTGATGTCACATTGTAACACCCCTTACCCGTATTCGACGCCAGAATAGGGCACGAGGCATTATTAGAAGACATACATTTGCATACGTATTAAAACGAGTTACAAAATTTCATCCGAATTAAAACTTTTAAATTATTAACATGCTTTTATAATTCTTTACAACATCTCCTTGAAATATTATATTCATAACAAATAGGGCCTACGAGACCCGATATTTACTCATGTAATTCAAAGCTTCATTTTCATTTCATTCAATTCACAATTTCTCATGTTCACAATTCAAATCAATTTCTCAATCCACTATATATATTTCAATCATCTAAGAATATAATTCAAGTTACACGAACTTACCAGGCTAAATTGCAAAAAATACCAAAATTCAAGGACGTTTTGGTAATTTTTTATTTTCCTCGAATTTCCACCCAATCTTGATATAAATTAATATTTCATTCAATTTATTAATTTAAATAATAAAAAAATTAATTTCATGCAATTTGGTCACTTTTTGACATTTTTACAAATTTACCTTTAAAAATATTACTTTTATTCAATTTAGTCCCTAAACCTAAAACATGCAAATTAGCCATTTTTAATGAAAACTCATGTTAGTTGAATAATCATATATTTTACTTCTCCTCCTCTCCATTTCACATCCTTAATGTATATAACATGCTTATATGTAATATTATCTATAATTTCACTATTTATTTATTTGTTCATTCAAAGCTGTCCACTTGAGTCATTGTAACAAAATTATTTATATCTTGGGATATGTAACTCCGAATTGAGATCCGTTAATTTTATCTGAAACTAGAGTAACATATATTCTTACTATAAAATTTTTAGAATTTTTGGTTTAGCCAATAAGTACATTTAATTCTTTAAAGTCATCCCTATTCTGCTGTCTGATAGTTCCGACCCTTCTTTACTAAAAAGTAATTATCTCCTCGTACATGATTCAGATGATGTTATTGTTTGTTTCTATTGAAAATATACTCATTCAGGATTTTAAAAATATAAATTTAAGCCCATAATTATTTTTCTCCAATTTTTGATAATTTTCAAAAGTCAGAATAGGGGAACCAAAATTCATTCTGACATTGTCTCACATAATTTATTATATCTCATGATTTACAATTCCATTACTTACACCGTTTCTTCTATGAGAAACTAGACTTAATAAGATTTAATTACATATTTTTTTTCATACTCTAATTCAATTTTCATAATTTATGGTGATTTTTCGAAATTAGCCTACTGCTGTTGTCCAAAACTATTTTAGTGCAAAATGTTAATTACTAAGTTTATAACTTCCTTATTCATTTTCTCTATAATATTTTTCATCACTTTCTCTTATTTCCCTTCACTAATATATCAAGAACATAAGAATTTATTTAAGACAACTCTACTATAACATCATTTCCATTCTTTTTCAATAATAACAAACTTAAAAATATATTGAAATCTTGATGTTCTTACCTTGTCCTATTGATTTCAATCTTTCACTTGATTTTCTCTCTCCTCTAGCTTCTATTTCTTAAATCTAACTTGATATTCTAGCTCCCCATTATCTCCTTGTCATCTTTCTCTCTTGATGGAGATGAAAATTGTATTGATTTCTAAGTGAAAATGGTGAATTTTTTTATGAAAGGACCAAATTGTAAAGAAAAGAAAGTTTCTTTCTTTCTTTTCTCTTCATATGTTGGATGCATGGGAAGAAGATGAAGATTCTTCATCTTTCCTTCCATATATATACTAAATAGAATAATAATAAAATAATAAAATATCATTTAAAAATTAAATTAAAATATTAATAAACTAATATTTATTTAATTAATTAATCTAAAATATCACCAACATCATCATTGCCTTCTAGATTTCTCTCTCTTCTAATTAATCATTTTGCCCTTTATAATCTTTAAAACTTTTATCCTTGAGTCATCACTTAATTTGATAAAATTGTGATTTAGTCCCTCAAAATTCTTCACCTTTTCAATTTGGTCCTAATTCATCCATTTTCCTTAATTTCTAGATTATTCCACCCTTAAAATATTTACACTATTGGTCCTTCAACTTTTTTTATTTACACTTTAACCCCTTAAATTTTGAGTATTTACTCTTGGGCAACAAAACTTTTCTCACTTTTGCAATTTAATCCTTTCTTGAATTAGTATGTCATAATATAATTCCCAATGTTGCAATAACTCAAAATTTCCCTTTTCGTCACTTTATTTCCTTATTTTACTATCAACGATACCTACTTTCTTACTGTAGTAATTTTTGGGGTATTACAGTAGTAATTTTTGGGATATTACAATTATAACCTTGGCCAAAGTATTCAAAAACTACCGATATTTATGCTGGATAGTGTGATAGATCTCCGACGAGCTTCCAAACTGATCAAGCTTCTGATAATCTATAAAACATAGGAATGAAGTAACGTAAGCACATAATGCTTAGTAAGTTCATAGAACATGAAACATAACTTATGATTTAATTTATATAAAATTGTATAAACATAATATAATCTAACCACAAGCTTGGCACAAGCTTATGCATCATCATCAATACACAAGTTAATGCATTATACATAATTCACTTGAATTAAACACATGATAATTCATTTCCACATGATCATACATCATTTGAATCACTAATGATTTTCATGAGTATATGCATAATTTTATTTGGGAACTTACCATTTCATAAGTATATGAACTTACCATTTCACACGAAGTGTGAAATGAGCCTTCTCACACGAGCTGTGGGTCGAAATGTAAGCTACATGATGCTGCTCACATGAGCTATGGAGTATCGGTAACAATTGCAGGACTTCAGCCATCGGTAGGTCATTCAAGACTAGCACCCGAAACATGATATCCATAATGGCATGTCATTTGTATCCTACGAATTTCTTTGGATATACATTGTTTAATAGCATTATAAAATACATAATAATATATATTTGAATAACAAGAATATAGTAATCCGTACATACGAACTTACCTCGATGATTAGGGCATAAAAACGAAGTCGAACTAATCCGAGGCTTTAGCTTTTCCTCAATCTAAATCCATATGTGGTTTATCTTGATCTAAATAGATACATTCAATCCATTTAATATCTCTAGTATTCAATTTAGTCCACATTTCATATTTATACAAAATTATCATTTTGCCCCTAACATTTTAACTTTTTACAATTTAGTCCTTAAGCTCATGAATTGAAATTTAAACATTTTAATCCTTTTTCTCAAGCTAGCCAAATTCTATAGGGACTTAAATCAATCCATACAAACCATCCTATCATAAATTTAACATGAACTTTTACCATTTCTAAAAACAAGTCCCTAAATACAATTTTCGTCAAAAATCATTTTACAAAACCTGTTTATTTATCAAAAAAGACTCATAATCTATTATTAAACATCAAGAATCACACAAAAGCATTTATGACAAAACCCTCAATCTTTAACAGTTGTACAATTTGATCCCCGAGCTAGCTAGATTAAGCTAAAATGACTTTAAAAACATAGAAACCATTAAAAACGGGGTTGAAAACACTTACATGCAAGCAATATAAGCTTGGCCAAACAAGCTATCAGCAATGGAGTCTCTCTTCTCCAACATTCAGTAAAAAATAAAGTAAAAACAAAAGATGATATCTTTTCTTTACTTTTATTTTAACTTTAATTACTTAATTACCAAATTAACCTTTAAAAACTTTAATAATTTCAACAAAACCATGTCCATAAACATCCACTATCAACTAAATTGGTCTATTTACCATCCAAGTCCCTTAGTTTAAAATTTCATAGCTATTTTACACATTTAACTAGTAGAACTCTACTTTTGTACTTTTTATGATTTAGTCTTTTTTACTTAATTAATCATGCAAACATTAAAATTTCTTAACAAAATTTTAATATGACCTCACTATCATCCTATAGACATTAAAATATTAATAAAATAAAAATTTTCTCATCAGATTTGTGGTCCAAAACCACTGTTTCGATTTCACTAAGAACGAGCTGTTACAACTCTTCCCTTAAAGGAATTTTCATCCCCGAAAATATTACCAGAAAATAAATTCAAGTATTGTACTTTCATAGCTTCTTTCGATTCCCAGGTAGCTTCTTTTATTCTGTGCCGCTGCCAGAGAAATTTCACTAAAGTTATACTTTAATTTCTCAATTCTTTAACTTCCCGAGCTAAAATTCTGATCAGTTATTCACTGTACGTCATATCTGGCTGTATCTCAACATCAACAGGTGAAATCACGTGTGAAGGATCTGATCAATGCTGCCATAACATTAATACATGGAATACATTGTGAATATTTTCTAACTCTACATCAAAGCCAATTTGTAAGCTACTGGCCCAATTCTCTTAATGATCTCGTATGACCCGATAAATCACAAACTAAGCTTTCCTTTTCGGCCAAATTGAAGAACTTTCTTCCAAGGTGATACTTTCAGATATATCTTGTCACCGAATTGAAATTCAATATATTTTCTTCTCAACTTTGTATAGGATTTCTGTCAATTCGAAGCTGCTTTCAAACTATCACGTATCACTTTGACCTTTTCTACGGTTTCTCGAATCAAATCAATACCAAATAACTTTTTCTCACTGAGTTCAGTCCAATATAACGAAGTTCAACGCTTTCGACCATACAAAGCTTCATACGGTTCCATTTTAATGTTCACTTGATAATTGTTATTATATGCAAATTCAACTAGTGGCAAAAATCTCTCACAGTTACCTTCGAATTGTAAAACACAACATCGAAGCATATCTTCAAGTACCTGAATTACTCGCTCAGACTGACCATCGGTCTGTGGATGAAACGTTGTACTAAAATGCAGTTGAGTACCTAGAGTTTCGTTTAACTTGCTCTAGAATCGAGACGTAAACCGTGGGTCCCTATCAGAGATAATAAAAACTGGCACACCATGCAATATAACAATCTCAGCAACATATAACTCTACCAATCTCTCAAGTGAAAAAATCTGTATGCACTAGAATGAAATGCACAAATTTCGTCAAACTAGCTACAATGACCCACACAACATCTTTCTTTCTCGGAGTTAGAGGGAATCCTAATACGAAATCTATCGTGACACGTTCCCATTTCCACTCTAGAATCATTACAGGTTCTAACAAACCAGAAGGTACCTAATGTTTGACTTTAACTTGCTGACAAACAAAACATTTCAATATGAACTCTGAAATCTCCCATTTTATAACTGGCCACCAATCATCTATTTCAAATTACTGTACATTTTATTGCTACCAGGAGGAATCGATAAGCTACTAATATCAGAACGTTTTGGAATAAAAATTTTATCTTTGAAGTACAAACTATCATCTAAAACCAACATGAAAATCTGAGTCAGATGTCGACTTTATCTGTTTCCATTTAGCGATCAAATCAACATCACTTTTCTGAGCTTCACAAATCTATTGTAAAAACGTCGGTCTAGCTTTCAATTCAGCCAAAATTGAACTGTCATCAATCAACGTCAACTATGTGTTCAATGCTCATAAAGAAAATAGATATTTTCTACTTAAAGCATTAGCGACAACATTAACCTTTCCCAGATGGTAGCCGATGATCAAATCATAATCTTTAAATAACTCAAGCCATCTACTCTGTCTCAAATTCAAGTCTTTCTATGACATCAAATATTTCTAGCTTTCGTGATCAGTGAAGATGTGACATTTTTCTCTGCACAAATGGTGTCACCAAATCTTTAAAACAAATACAATAGCTGCAAGTTCTAAATCATGAGTTGGATAATTCTTTTCGTGCGGTTTCAATTGTCGAGAAGCATACACTGTCACTTTGCCTTCTTGCATCAAAACATAACCTAAACGATTCAATGAAGCGTCACTATAAATTACAAATTCTTTACTGGATTCTAGCTAAACCAACACAGGTGTCTCAATTAACAAAGCTTTCAATTGATTAAAACTTTGTTGACATTTTTCCAACCATTCGAATTTAACATCTTTTTGCAACAGTTTCGTTAACGGCGTAGCAATCATCGAAAATCCCTTGACAAATCTTCGATAATATCCGGTTAAACCCATAAAAATTTTGACTTCAAATACAATTCTCGGAGGTTTCCAGTCTACCACAGCTGAGATTTTACTCGGATCAACCCTAATATCGTCTACCGATACCACATGTCCCAAAAATCCAACTTTTTAGAGCTAGAACTCACATTTGCTAAACTTAACAAATAATTATTTTTCGTGTAAAGTTTGCAAAACAATTCTCAAATGCTGGGTATGCTTTGTCTCATCTCATGAATAGATCAGAATGTCATCAATGAATAGAATAACAAATCTGTTCAGATACGGTGTAAAAATTATGTTCATCAAGTCCATAAATACAGAAGGTGCATTGGTCAAACCAAATGGCATCACAAGAAATTCATATTGCCCGTACCTAGTTCTGAATGCAGTTTTTGGCACATCAGAGTCTTTAACCCGTAGTTGATAATATCCAAAACGAAGATCGATCTTTGAAAATACCATCGTACCTTTCAACTGGTCAAACAAATCATCGATACACGACAATGGATACTTATTCTTGATTGTGACTTTGTTGAGCTGTCGATAGTTGATACATAGTCGCATTGACCTGTCTTTTTTCTTAACAAATAATACAGGAGCACCCCAAGGAGAGAAGCTGGGCTGAGCAAAACCCTTATTTGTCAACTCTTGCGACTGTGCTTTCAACTCTTTCAATTCTGTATGTGACATTCTATACGGAGCTATTGATATCGGAGATGTTCTAGGCATTAATTCAATAGCAAACTCAACCTCTCTGGTCAGTAGTAAACCAGGTAATTCTTCTGGAAATATATCTGTAAACTCACATACAATTAAAACCGACTCTAATTTCAATTTTGAAACTCTGGAATCAAATATATAAGCAAGATACGCTTCACAGCCTTTTCTAACATATTTCTACGTTGTCATAGCTGAAATAACATTAGATGTACTATCCATACTATCTGATTCAATTCAAAGCTTTTCGCCATTCTAACACTTTAACACAATATGCTTTCATATACAGTTCATAACAACATCATGCAGAGTTAACCAATCCATACCTAAAATCACTTTAAACTCCTTGTAGGGTAATAACATCAAATCAGCTAGAAGTTACAACCCTGAATCATCAAAGGACAACTTTTACAGGCTTTATCAGCTAACACCTACTGACCTAGAGGGTTCGTTACTTTAACCACAAACTCAGTAGACTCAAAAGGTATTTTCTTATCTGACACTAAATTTGTGCACACATAAGAGTGCGTTGACCCCAGGTCAATCAAAGCATTAACATTAGTATTAAAATAGAAAATGTACTAGTGATCACATCAGGTGCTAAATCTTCCTCTCGAGTATGGATCGCGTAAGCTCTTGTAGGTGCTTGTGCCTCAGATCTCACAACATAATCTTTCGTCCCACTACAACTATTACCCGTGTTTCCAATGTTTCAGGGTGGTCTTCCTCTCGCAGCTGCATTAGTCGGTCAGGTAGTCAGAGCCTTTTATTTATTAGATCTTTCAGGGCAATCTCTAAGATAATGCTCATAAGAAACGCATTTAAAACATGATTTGTCCTTCAGCGTGCACTCACCAAAATGTCATCTATTACATTGCTGACATTTAGACTTGTTATTTCTAACATTGTCTACGCTCACTACAGAGCTTGAGGTTTCGAGCTCGAATGTTGTTTTCCTCTATCTTTGCCAGAATAACCCACTGAAGCTGATGAATGACCATGATATTCTTTTAATTTCTTTGATGGCAATGAGAATGATTTTCCCATAGGTCACTTTCCTGAATCACGAGCCTCAGAAGTAACTTTTTTTTTTACTTTGCTAAGTTCTTCAGTCTTGTGCGCTCTGTCAACTAAAATCATGAATTCTTTTAACTCAAGAATCCCAACTAACAGCTTGATATATTCATTTAAGCTATCTTCAAACCGAGTACACATAACAACCTCTATCGATATACGGTCTCGGGCATACTTACTGAGTTGTACAAACTCCCTCTCGTATTCAGCTACTGTCATGTGGCCTTCCTTCAACTCAAGGAACTCTTTACATTTCTAATCTAAAAACCTCTGACTCACATATTTTTTTCTGAACTCTGTCTGAAAGAATTCCTAGTTTACTTGATCTCTCAGTACTACCGCAACTATGGGGTTCCACCACTGTTAAGTCGAATCATTAAACAATGAAATAACACATTTCAAGCATTCAACTAGGGTAAATGATTATTCATCAAAAACTCTCACCGTGTTTTTAACTAGAACTCCGCTCTTTCTGGATCATCTTCAGCTGTACCTCGGAACTCTTCAGCCCCATACTTTTGGGTTTTATCAACTGGAGGCTTGCTTAATCTCATTGGTTCCAAACCCTGAGGAACTATGGGGATCAGTTGGGGTACAAGTTGGGTGGAGGTTGTTGAGCCATTAGGTTCATTCGCACAAACTCTGAAAACCACTCTAACATTATCTGGAAGAAGGTGTCTTTATCCTCTCCTACTACTACTAGACATTGCCCTATGAATGGAGGCTTGTGCGTTACTTTCTCCCTCATTAAAATTAGCTCGGTTGGATGGCATGTTATCTATATGAAAACATAGTTCAATTTGAGTCAGGTGTTATCATACTATCACAGGTTATATAATAGCCTGTGTTTTTAGACTCATACATGCTACGTTTAGCCTAAGAATCGACTAAACCAAAGCTCTAATACCATTAAATGTAATACCCCTAACCCTTATCCGTCATCAGATTAGGGTTATAGAACATTACCATTCAAACAAAACATTTAAAAATACATCCCATGCATAATCATAAACATATCATATAACAGTCATTCACATATGTATCATCCCTAAATCAAGCCCTCGAGGCCCTAAAAATACCATAGAAATGATTTGGGACTAAATTGGAAGCATTTGGAAAGTTTAAGAAAAATTTACAAAAATTTGAATACAGAGGTCGCATGGCCATGTGCCTCACATGGCTGAGACACATGCCTGTGTCTCAGGCTGTGTAACCTTCGAACTAGGGACACACGGTCGTGTGCTAGGCTGTGTAACTCTCAAAATTGCCTCACACGCCATGTGCCAGGCTGTGTGCTAGGCTGTGTAACTGACTGACTTGTATGCAAAGGAACCTACAGGGGACACATAGCTTTTTTGCCAGACACACGGTTGAGTCACAAGACTGTATCTCAGACCGCGTGGACATAAACCTGCCCAAAATCAAACTGTTTCCAACACTATAACATGCATAAACCTATAGGCCTTTTGTGCACATAATCAATGTATCAAAATCCTGTCAAAACATACGTATAATGACCAATTCAAGTGTCCTAAAATCAACTCACCAATATGCCATTCAAGGCACCTCAAATGCAAGGGATTTTTGCAAAATTGAATCATTGAGTTCTAATGTAAGTTATCATATCTCATTACTTGGGATGAACAATGGATTAAGTTTGGGGTGTGATAACTTGAAATTATATAGACATTACCACCTTCTGATTAGTAATCATGTAAATTCTGAGTATTCTAATAGAAAATTTTGTATTCTTGTTACAAATTTGTAAATTAGGAAAAAATTAAAGATAAATTGATAATTTTACTTATTTACAATCTAATTTGACATGTTTTTTTTCCAATTTGACGCATTTTGGTGAAACAGAAGAAAAGTTAGTCTTGAAGCTCACCTACTCGATGCTCGATGTTGTAGCATTCCTGCAATAGAGGCCATGCAGACGTGGGTTGATGGCTAATCAGCATGGGGCATCCTAAATTCAATTTGACTCAAATATTTAGTCTGTTTTAAAAAATCTCCATTATTTCTTGACCCGATCCATCCCTGTACTTAACCCCAAGTCAAAATATGGTCGTTACAATTCATATCTTGCATGGTTCATTTATTGAACTAATTAATTCATTAAGTTGATTAATTAACAAAAAAATAAGAGTTCATAATAGGATTAGTTGATATAGATTACGCGTTCCTAAACCCTAGGCTTGACAACCCTAGGAAGTAATCATAGGGGAGATGAGGTCGAGATACAAGTTGAGCCGAGTTAATTGTAGTTTATCTTGGAGAAGAAAGTGAGGTTAGGAGATAAGCGAGTATCCGCTGATTAATTAATTAGTAAAGGCTGGGAGGTAAGACTAAGTAATTAATAGTTATTTCACATTAAACCCTAAATTCTAAAATTAGTTAATATTCTATTTATTAATTAGGGATCTAATCGATCATAGGCTAGAGGCTCGTATTGTCAGCACTAGGAATAGGAAATTCCATTAGCTTAGTTAGGTTAATTAATTTAAATAGTTTAATTAATATTTTACTTTGGATTAACACTACTAATTAATGAATCGATTAGATTAGTAATTATTTTTTGTAATTGATTTAATAATAGTTTCTCCAATCTGCAATCCCTTGGATATGATCATTAGAATACTTACCAGTGTTTCGCTGTAAACTTTACTATATTACAATTTGACCCATGTGCTTGTGGACACTGCCAGTTTAATTATATATATTTTTGGTGTGATATTTATACTATAAATGAAAACACGTTTATAGGCGGTCACATTGTTGGCGCTGTTGTCGGGGATTACAACGGTGAAATTTTTGTTAGATTGATTACCGTAAAATAATATTAATCAAAAGGTGACTGAGCTACATAGTGTTTTAAATTTTATTTAAGTAATTTTAATTTATTTTTATGTAAAAAAAAGAATAAAATTATTATGATTATTAGTATTTCTTGTTTTTAGTTACCTTGTTGATTATTAGATTTAATCATGAATATTGAATTTTATAGGTTAGTTTACGAGCTATCCAAATTGAGTGGTTGTACGGAGATTCGACAAACCAATGGAGTCGTGATTACAAAGATGAGCAACCAGAGTATTTAGAAGAAGTCCCACCCAAGCTGAATGAGTATACATGCAAGAGGAAGGGAGATCCGATGAATAATTGGAGGTACGACGGAGAATGTGACATGCCCGACGGTTCAGTTCAGTAAGATTGGATTTAATAAAGAATGATGATGCATATAGGCACTTGGTTGAGCATCATTGGAGTAAACAGAGGCAAATTCAGACACAAGAAGTCTAAACAAATCAGTGGAGTGATTATCGTAGGATTGGAGACTACGATTATTCATCTGAACTTCCTTATGAGTCGAATTTATATAAGTCTTTTCTCTGAGATTTGGAATTCCAAGCTAAATTGTAATAAATTAAAAAATAGGTGGACTTGCTAGAGGAAACACACCAAAAGAAAAAAAAACAAAGATTCCATAAGAAGAGATATATAGGCAACATTTGGGAACATCTGAATATCTAACCGAAACTCCTTGTGATTCGTATGACTATACGTCTGAATAGGAAAGTCGTGAGTGAGAATTCCAAGCTAAATCAAGGAGAATCCAACAACAGTTGGATCAAGTAGAGGAATTCTTCTTGCTAAAGTCCCAAGTAATTATTCCATTGGGAGAGGACACATATGATGTTTCAAATTCTGATCTGAAGGACCAATATATTACTGACAACCCTCCAGAATTAAATCTTGAAAATAAACAAGAGTTTGGATCTAGAGACGGGAACAAATTGAATTTAACCAAATATTTCTCAGATCCAATTAAAATAGATGTAGATATAGAAGTAGATGTTGTAGTAGAATCAGAGGTAGAGGATCTACATCGAATTTTGAATGAAAGCGTAGATGAGCCGGTAGACTTCTTGGCCATAACTGAGGAGGTGCCAGCCGAAGAAATTGATGAGTTTATATCATTCTTGGTCGATGATGAAGAGAAAGCTAGGGTTAACCGAACCTCGCTTGACATGTAGGGGAGGAAGTTCGAGCCAATAATACCCTTGAAGACAAATTGGGGTTGCCTTGGATTCGACACCAAGTGGCTCATGGTCTGGATGTCGCGTTGGTTGATGATAAGGCGATATCATTCGAGTCGAGTGAGGGTACTAGTTCAAATTTATTGAAAATGGAACAACCGACAGATCAAAGTGTTAAGGACCAGTTGGAACTTCGTTTTTGAGGGCGATACGGATTGTTCTGACTCTAAAAAAGTACTTTTATATTAAATTTTGTTTAATTTTAAAATTTATTTTTCATTCTTTTTATTGTTAGTTAGATTTTAGGATTTAGATTTTTAATTTGATGTTAGAATTTGAAGAAAATAGGTTTCTGGGAGCAGCGAAGGAGTTAAAAAGAATTTTTGGGTCAAGTACGAAAAATCGAAGGACTTCAACGTACGTGGGAAAAGTGCAGACGAGGTCGTTCTGTGCCATACACATTCTATGACGTAAGATACACACTTTAAAGTAAACATAAAGGCATGAACTCACATAATGTCCCACCATGCCTTCTTCGTGGCATGACATGTAGGCCATTTCAGCAACTTTCCATTCTTAGTTCGATGGGATCATTAGAGATATTCTTCAAGTTGAACATCAATTGAAACCCTAGATGACTTCTATATATTGTCCTTATTAGAAGACACACCCTCTAAGCCTCCACAAGAAGCTGAGTATCCTATGTTACTTTATTCTTTGAGATTCCGTGAATTCTCTACCTTTCACTTGTTCCATAGTCCTAAAATGATAGAGTATGCCCAAAGACCAATCATGAGATGATTGTAATCATATACTCGTTTTACCTTATTTGTTAATATAAGGCATTATCATTGTTATTTTAGATTTTTTTCTCTGTGTGTAAATAAACTGATTAATAATAAAGTCTTGAGAATGATATTATTATTCTTAAAAGGTCCTTATTCAAGTATTGTTGTGGGCTTGGAAAATAATAATGAATTGAGACTAATGTGTAGTTGATTGATGACAAAATGTTGTTATTGACATAAGGATGTCAAAATCAATACATTAGTATATGTTGGAGAACAACATACTAGAAAAACCCACTATGTGCTTGTTTCTAGGATTATTATGTAATAGTCACAACATTACTCATAGTGACAACTATGTACGATCCTCAGATTTGAGATCATCATTCTCCCAACATCGTGAGTCATATATTTTTATACAATCAAATGTCTACTGTAACAGGTTGTACTATAAAGACTGATGTTGGATGTACCACAATCTATGTAGTGGGATATAATTGACCAAGATAGGATTTGTCCTTCCTACATAATGAGAGCAATATCTTAGGCCACTTGATGGAGTGAGACTAGAAATGCATGGTCATGCTCAAATAAGTTGATATGAGATATCACATTTATTTATTTATTGAAGTGTACTTAGAATATCAAGAAATATGACATTGGATTATACAAGTGCAACTGTTCCATGACTTGTGTCCAATCTAGATATAAAGGATAAAATGATATAATACATAAAAATTATCACAGAAAGGTTACGTCGATTCAGCACTTCTTGTAACTTGGGTTGCAATAATGCATTGCTAGATGCCACTCATTACATGTAACATTAGAAATGTTCTAATATTACTATTAACGTTCTAAGAACCTATAGGGTCACCTCGTATGGTTGAAGCGAATAGAATCCAAACACAATTGATGTTATGTTTAGCTTCACTTGATTTAAAATAATTATTTAATTAATTTAATTTGACAGTTAAATATTGAACGCATTGTGTACAAAATTGTCGTAGACCAATAGAGAACACAATTAAAATTAATAATTGAATTTGATTCATATGAAAGTTTAATATTAATTGAATATATTTTACCAAAATTATTAAAATAAATAATTATAATAATTTTGGTCAAACATTAAAACATAAAACTTAATATCCTTTTGGAAAGGATATAATGTTTTAATAACATTCCATATGTTTCTTGAAAAGGATAATTATGTTTTTAATATGTGATATAAAATAAAAGGAAATAAGATCCCGAATGTGTGTTAGGGTTTTATAGCAGAATTGATTATAGGGTCTAGTAGCCATTTTTACTCTCTCTGAAAAAATTCAAAGAAAATTTCTATTGCTTTTCGTTCTATGACCGAGTGGACTATGTATAGGCCGAGAAACTTTTGTTTCGGCTTGGATTGATTTCGTTCAATTGGATCCAATCAATAACATTATTCGCTGCTTTTTAGTTTGCAAAAGGTATACCTTCAACCCTATTTCAACCCGACTCGTTCCTCGTTCATGGATCCATGGTTGATGATCGTCGGAATAATTTTTCTGCTATGCCACGGGGCGTATCAATGTTCCAACAATGAGGAGTGACCTTTCAAATGCCAAATTGAGAGTCGATAATTTAAAGAACTTTGTGAAAGAGAGCTCAAAATTCACTTTTGAGCCATTCGACAAAAATTCCCCCTTCAAGAGAGAGATTTCGAGTCCCGGATGTCCCTGACCAGTGAGACGAGCGACATAGTCATATTTCATAGATGGGAAAAGCTGTGAGAAATCCCAAAGGAATGAGCATGTATCTTGATCGTACATGAATTTTATGTGTCCTTAAAGGAGACAGAGACGAATTGATAGGTGGATGTACATTGATGTGGGGTGTCGTCTCCTACAGAACCCTTGCTAACCCTTTTGGTATTACTACAGGTTCTACAACTTTCCTTAATTCTTCCCAAAATCTACCACACATGGATGTGGAGGCTCTTATGAAGAGTTCGCAAGAGGCTGTGCTAGCAGCTGATGTTAGGGAGAAAGCGATTAATAGTAGCTGCAATAGATAGAGGGTAGGAGGAGAGTCCTCCAATGTAGGTGGAAAGGGCACGGTTGGATTGGTCTGCCATAGACCAGGAAAGGAACCTTTCGTCTCGAAGAGGGAGCTTCTCATCTCTCCTTTAGCCTTTTCTACACCTCCTACCGAGCCAAACAATATTGTAATCTCCTCCCCACACCTATTAGTGTCTCAACCCGGGGTTCCAATCTAGGATGCTACTAGTTCCATCTCACACACATCACGAATCTATGCTCTCTATTATACTCCCCCTTCCGATGAGGTACAAATCTTATTTTCATGGAGAAAGCACATAGGTATGGGTCAATATCCCTTTTCCCCACTCCTGATTCAGTGAAACCAAGACAGGGACTTGCACCCATAGTTTAAGAATTTGTGTACACATCTTCTTTATCTGAGGGCATCCACAAACCCACCCATGCTAAGTTGGCAGGTTCTTTCTCTATAAATTTCTTGAGCTTAAACAGGGTCGTATGTCTGTATTAGAATATGAGCGGGAATTTGTCAGACTGAGTAAATATGCTCATGAGAGTCTTTCGACCAAGACTGCTATGTGTAAGAGGTTTGAAGAAAGCTGAATTAAAACATAAAGTTCCTAGATGGAATTCTTAAGCTAAAGGAATTCATGGTATTGGTTGATTGGGCACAAAAAGCCAAGGTGCTCGGTAAAGAGAAAAGACATGATGATTTTCAATCTAGAGACTTGAGAAAGAGATTGATGAAGAAGTCATATCAGACGGTATCAAAGAAATCAAAAGAACATCACAACTGTTCTACAACTTCTGTGGGTTATTCTAGTAGAGACAGAGGTACCCAACTTTCGAGTCTAAAACCACAAGCTACATCTATAGCAAGTGTAGGTAGAGTCAGAGATGTATGGCCCGAGTGCAAGCACTGTAAGAAACCACATTATGGAGAGTTTTGATTAAAGAATAGACCGTGTTTCAGGTGTGGTTCTTTAAACCATTATCTTAGATATTGCCTAGAGAAATTCGAGAAAGAGAAAGCTCATACAACGAGCCCGAGTAACATTGCTACGTGAGGTAGACCACCTCGTAATCCTAGAAATGTGAGTGGTAGTCGTGGTGTTACAAAAGATTCTACTATGAGATTCGAGGCATGAGCACCAGCTAGGGCTTATGCTATTCGCACACGAGAGGATGCTTCTGCTCTAGATGTTATTACATGTACTTTCTCCGTTTTTGATATTGATATTACTGCTTTAATTGATCCGGGATCCACTCATTCATATGTGTCCATGAATTTAGTGTCTAGTAAGAATTTACATTTTGAGTCCACTAAATTCGTTGTTAAAGTATCGAACCCCCTAGGTCGGTATGTGCTAGTTGATAAAGTCTGCAAGATTTGTCCTTTAATGACTCGGGGTTACAGTTTTTCGGTTGATTTGATGTTGTTACCGTTTGATGAATTTGATGTGATTTTGGGCATGGATTGGCTAACTCCACATGACGCTGTTGTAAATTGTAGATGAAAGATTATTGTATTGAAATGTCAGAACGGTGAGACACTTCGTATTGAATCAGATAATCCGAGTGGGTTGCCAATGGTTATATCAGCTATGTAGGCACAGAAATATATGAGGAAAGGTTCCAATGATTACCTTGCATATGTATTGGACTCTAAAGTATCTGAATCAAAGCTTGAATAAGTACCAGTGGTTTGCGAGTATCCTGATGTATTTCTAGAGGAGTTACCTGAGTTACCGCCGATCAGAGAAGTTGAGTTTGCTATTGAACTGGTACCGGGGACATCACCGATATCAATAACACCTTAAATAATCGCTCCTACTGAGTTAAAAGAGTTGAAAGCACAGCCAAGAATTGACAGATAGGGGTTTTGCTTAACCCAGTTTTTCACCTTAGGGTGCACCGGTTCTGTTCGTTAAGAAAAAGGACGTATCAATGAGATTGTGTATAGATTACCGTCAACTCTACTACCTCGTATTAACGATCTGTTTGATCAGTTGAAAGGTGCCATATTATTCTCAAAGATTGATCTTCGTTCTGGTTACTATCAACTACGGGTGAAAGATTCAGATGTACTAAAAATTGCATTTAGAACCAAGTACGGACACTATGAATTTCATGGGATGTCATTTGGTTTAACTAATCACCTGCAGTATTTATGGATTTGATGAACGGAATCTTCAGACCGCATTTAGACAGATTTGTTGTAGTTTTTATTGACGACATTCCGATCTATACTTAAGAACAGTCCGAACATGCTGAACACTTGAGGATTGTGTTGCAAACTGTACGAGATAAACAATTGTTCGCTAAATTTAGCAAACGTAAGTTTTGGCTTCAAGAGGTCAGTTTTCTGGGACATATAGTATCTGTGTAAGGCATTAGAGTTGATCTAGTAAAATTTTAGCAGTTGTTGACTGAAAACCACTGCAAAATGTATCTGAGGCTAGAAGTTTTATGGGCTTAGCTGGTTATTACTGAAGGTTTGTTAAAGGGTGCTCGATGATAGCTACATCGGTGACACGAATTTTACAAAAAGATGTGAAATTTGAATTGTTTGAGAAATGTCAGCAAAGTTTTCAATCGAGTATAAAAATGGCATCGTTTGAGGCTCTGTATGGTCGTAAATGCTGAACTCCATTATACTTGACCTAGCTCAGTGAGAAAAAGATACACCCGGTTGATTTGATTCGTGAGACTGAAGAAAAAGTAAAAGTGATCTGAGACAGTTTGAAAGCAGCTTCAGATTATCAGAAATCATATGCAGATCCTAAACGTAAAGACATAGAATTTCAAGTTAGCGATAGAGTGTTTCTAAAAGTATCGCCCTAGAAGAAAGTTCTTCGGTTTAGTCGCAAAGGAAAGCTGAGTCCTCGATTTATCGGGCCGTATGAGATTATTAAAATAATCAGACTTGCTGCATATCGATTAGCTCTACCGTTAGAACTAGAAAAGAGTCATAATGTCTTTCACGTGTCTATAATACGACGGTACCGATTTGACCCTTCACACATTATCTCCTCGATGGATGTCGTGATTTGATCTAATATGACATACAATGAGGAATCGATTAGAATTCTGGTTTGAGAGATGAAACAATTAAGAAACAAGAGCATAACTTTAGTAAAAGTTCTCTGGTAGCAACACAAAATAGAAGAAGCCACTTGGGAACCCGAGGAAGATATGAGAAAGCAGTATCCGAACCTCTTTTCTGGTAAGAATTTTGGGGACAAAAATCCCTTTAGAGGATGAGAGTTGTAACAGTTTGTTTTTAGTGAAATAAAAATAGTGGTTTTGGGGCCACAAATTTGAAGTCAAAAAATTTATTTTATTAATATTTTATTGCTTACAACATGATAGAAATATAGTATAAAAATTTTGTTAAGAAATTTTACCGTTTACATGCTTAATTTGATAAAAATGACTAAATCGCGTAAAGGGCAAAAGTTGAGTTCTAATAGCTAAAGGTATTAAATAGCTATAGAACTATTAAGTGGACATCCTTATATGGTAATTAGACCATTAGAGTTGATAGTTGATTTTAATGGTTTGGCATTATTGACATTTGAATGATTTATTCAGGTTAATTTTGGAAATTAGTAATTAAAGTTATAATTAATTAAATAAAACAAACTATTGTCATCCATTATCATCATCTTCCACCAAATTTGAAGAGAAAACCTAGCTATGGAAGCTTGAATTGTTGGCAAGCTATTTTGCTCAATTATGTATGCATTTTTGTCTTGTTTTTTATGATTTCTCTATTTTTGGGACCATTGTAGCTTATTTTAGCTAGCCTGGGTCTAATTTGCAAAATTGTTAAACTATTAGAGTTTTACCATTGTTGAATATAATTGAGTATTGAATTTTGATGATAGAAAATGAATGGTTGTTGTTAGATAAACAACTTTGTAAAGAGTTTTTTGATGAAATTGTCAATTAGGGACTAAATTTAAAAATAGAAAATATTACACGGTGAAATTGTGAAATAACTGAAGTATAGGGCATGCTAGGAACCTAATTGATATTTGACCATTGTGGGTTGTTGTGAAATTGTGTAAATTTCCATTTTTATGAGCTAGGGACTAAATTGCTAAGAAATTAAAAGTATAGGGGAAAAGTGGTATTGTTGCAAAAAAATATTTTGGATTAAATTGAATGAATTATATGTTAAATTGAGTTAAATTTATCTATATAGATCCGATTAGACCTCGTACAGAGTTAGATTAGGGCAAAGAGAAAGTCTTGGATTAATCGCCTTTGTATGTACGATTACTCGTCGAGGTAAGTTCGTGTTTATATGTTTTTAATTGAAATATATAAATGTTATGATTTGTCATATATAATTACCAAATGCATATCCAACGACGTACGACGATTATCGAGCCCCGTTTGAACTATAAGAATCCGTAGGATACAAATGATATGTCATTAAGGTTATTGATTTGGCTGAAGTCCTGCATGTGATGCGGATACTGCACCATTCATGAGAGCATATCGATTTATAACTCGTGAGAGCATACTGATCTACAGCTCAAATAAGCATATCGATTCATAGCTCGTATAAGCATACTTGTACATGAATTGATGAATTACAGTTATATGAGAAAGCACGCTACGTTTGAGCTATCCCAGGTATCCAACGGTATTCTAAACGGTTTAACGGGGAATGTTCTGATATGAAATGATATGAGTTTGATACAAACTATTATAGTTATACACATTAAATGCATGGAAATGATGTTGCATGAATTATAGATATATGAAATGGATGGTACATGTAACAGCCCGACTCTAGGACTAGTCGGAACAGTGGTTTTGGGACCACAAATCTGACGAGGGAAAATATGGTTATTATTATATTTTCATGGTTTACAATTTCACGGAAAATTTTTGTAAAAATTTCGTTCGAAAATTTCAACGTTTGGGCACTCAATTTAGTCAAAAGGACTAAATTGTAAAAAGTGCAAAAGTTGAGTTCTACATCTTAGAGGTATCTAATTGTTATGAAATTTTAAATTGGAGGTCTTTATGTGGTAATTAGACCATTAGTTAGTTGATGGACAAAAATGGGCATCGAATTAGTGAAATAGATTTTTTTAAGTAAGGGCATTTTAGTCATTTGGTAATTAAATAGAATTAAATGGGAAAAAGATGGCAAAATATGCTCATCTTCTTCATGGTGAACAAAATCAGTAAGGGGGAAGCCATATTTAGGGTTTTCAAGCTTTCAAGCTCCATAGTAAGTGATCCCAAGCCCTGTTTTTAATGTTCTTTGCGTTTTTTAAATCCCGGTAGCTTAATTTAGCTTATTCTAGCAATAATTCGTGCTAGGGTTCATATTTGGAAAAATACCCATAGGGGAAATGTGTTTATTTTGCTGTTTTATGGTGGAATATGAAGCTAGAAATTATGTTAAACAACTTTTGCTAAGCGATTTTAACCGAAAACAGGTAAATAGACATAATCGGTAAAAATATCTAATGTTCAAAAGTGTGTGTTAGAGTGAGAATTTGATGTTGTCATAGAAGGGAAAAATATTCAGCATGTCATAAAACATAAGAATAAGAGATGAAGTTTAATTTCTAAGCTTAGGGATGAAAATGTAAATATGCAAAAGTTTAGGGGCAAAATTGTAATTTTTCAAAAAGTTGGGTGGAGGATTATTTTAATAAATGTGAACATTAAATGAGTTAAATTTTTTATTATAGATCAAGAAAGACGAGAAGAATACCTCAAACGGGGAAAAGAGAAAGTAGTGGAGTAAATTGCAAAATTACGATATTTTGCACTGAGGTAAGTAAACATGTGAAATAATGTATTATTTTGATATTATTTGATATGTGTTGAGATTTATTTGAACATAGAATAAATATTTGACAAAGATCCTAAAAATGTGATTAAATTGGGAAAAGTGGTAAAATGTTGAAAAATACGGTTTCTGGTTGAACACTCGGAATAAGTCGGATTATATTGAATAACAAGGGGGTTGCTAAGTGCTGATCCCCCCAAGGGGTTGCTAAGTGTTGATTCCCCGACTCTTTGGTGGTTGCTAAGTGCTGATTCCACCATATCCTTGAATGTGAAAGGGGTTGCTAAGTGCTGATTCCCCAAGGAGTTGCTAAGTGCTGATTCCACCATATCCTTGAATGTGAAAGGGGTTGCTAAGTGCTGATTCCCCGAATCACTGGTGGTTGCTAAGTGCTGATTCCACCATATCCTTGAATGTAAAAAAAGGGGGTTGCTAAGTGCTGATTCCCCGAATCATTGGTGGTTGCTAAGTGCTGAATCCACCGATAACGGTTATCATTCCGAGTGTTCAACGAGTAAATTGGGAAGGTGAATATTTATACGTATGGTGGACAAGGTTATGGGAGGAATATTGGGTTTGATACTTAATCAACCCATGTATAAGATGGGAGGAAATATCAAAAGTACAAAAGAAACAATTTAAATACAAACCTGTTTCGAACAATAGCAGTTGGGCAACTTTGAAAAATCACCATAAATGGTGGAAAATGAATTGGAGGTTGAATAATATATGAAATTAAATCTGAGTGAGTATATTTTCATATGAAAGAAACAGAGGAAGTAAAAGAGTTGTATATTTGGGGATATTTGGATTTATTTGAGACAGGGCTGGATTGATTTTGGAATCTCCTGTTCCAACTTTGGAAAATAACCAAACATTGTATAAAAATAATTATGGCTTGAAATTTATATGTATGGATTCCTTAATGAGTCTATTTTTAATATAAATAAACGAGAACATTGTTTGAATTTTTTACAGGGAGTTAAGTAAATTTTAGTAAAGGGAGGTTAGAGCTGTCAGGCAGTGAAACAGGGGAAATTTTAAAGAATAAACTGTACTAATTGGCTAAACCAAAAATTCTGAAAATTTTATGGTAGAAAGGTATATGAGTTTAGTTTCGGGGAAAATTTACAGAATTCAATTTGGAGTCTTGTAGCTCCAGATAAAAATAAATTAGTGACTATGACGCAGAAAAATAGCTTGCTGGAAATTGAACAAACAATGAAATTTATTTGTGATTAAAATTATACTATGGTGTAACCTTGTGAGAAATTTATTTATCTATCATATGTTTACTTACTAAGCTGTATGCTTACTCGTTTTTATTTTCCCCTTGATTATAGTGACATCAATCAAATCGGAACTTGGGCGGAGTCAGATAATCATCTACACTATCATCAACGCTTGGGTATTTTGCAACTCATATTTTGGAAACATGGCATGTATAGACGACTTTATGTATTATGGCGTAAACAAATATATAGTATGTTTCGGTTTAAAATGTTGATGTTTATTATTAGACAAATTGAGTATGATCATACAACTGTTTTTGGTTGGATTATTGGATTTGTTTGAAAGTGTGATTGAAAACTTGCAGGGGGTTGTAGGTAAAAATAAGCAGAAATACTGTCAAAATTTTAAAAAAATAGTAATACCTCATACTCTGTTCCGTTAAGGAATACGGGTAAGGGGTGTTACAGTACATGTAGATGGAACTTGATTAATTTTTGAGCTCATCCACGATTATTGGTTCATATATGTATTTACATGGGTAATATGGTTGGTATATTTGTGCTTAGGCATTTGGCCAAAATGTGTTGGTATTATGCTTTGTTACTTACCTATTACTTGATTAAAAGGTAAGTTAAATTCTAAGTTATACGAATTTACTAAGCTTAAATGCTTACTCTGTGTTATTTTTTCGTGATTTACAGTGGATTGGAAGCTCGTTCGGGTTGGAAGCTTGTCGGAGCTATATACATTATCCATCAACTCTTTTGGTACTTTTGGATGTTTAATTTTTGTTATAATGTCATGTATAGTTATTTTGGGTAATTTTGGCCTATGTGTTTAATTGTTGAAATGGCCATTTGGTTTGGCTTGAGTTGTGGTATTTTGGTGTTCTAATGAACTTAGTTTGGCATGTAAATATTAGCCTTGAAATGGTTGATGATTTGCTTAATATGTTTGAAAGGTGAAATGGTAGTTGAATGTGCATATTGTATATATTTTATAACTTGATGTGAATTGGTACTTTGCTATGGAAAACATATAAGTATATTGAGGCTAGTAAATGAGTAGTATGTTTGGTATCATTTGGTAGTTAATTCAATGGTTTGTATTGAAGCAAATATAGTTGGAAATTAGTTGATCATTTGACCAAAATTAGTTTATGATTGTCCATGTTTTATAAGTTGTCATTTGAAGTGCCTAAGGGCATATTGGTTGGATGTGATTATACCATATGATTGAAGATGGATTGTGCATGATTTTGGTACTTTGTAATGGTTTGTGTATATGTGCATTGGTGTTTGTAGGTACATGTCAATATGGGTGAGAAAAATGGCTTAAAAATAACCTATTTTTTGTCCACACGGGTCGAGAAACGTGCATTTGTCTCACCCGTATGTGACACACGTCCAGGTTACAAGTCAAGCTGTTACATGGCCTAGCATACGACTTCGCACATGGGCGTGTAAGGTTACCTCGAAGGGTACACGGCCTGGCACACGAGCGTGTGGCTTGGCCGTGTGGCCCAAGTCAGTGAGTTACACGGGTACGAACACGAGTTAGGACACGGCTGTGTGTCCCTATTTCGAATACCCACACGGCCTGAGACATAGGCGTGTCTCTTGGCCGTGTGAGTCACATGGCCTGGCTACACAACTGTGTGACCCCTATAGTGTTGAAATTTTTACTATTTTTTGAAAAATTCTATAAGTTTTCAATTTAGTCCCGACTTGTTTCTAGCAAGTATTTAGGGCCTCGAAGGCTCGTTTAATGGGAAATATGTATGATATGACTTGGTTTTAATACTCTTTTTGGTATGTTATGATATGCTTGAATTTTTCTGTCCTTTTGATTTGTCAACTTTGGTAATGCTCTGTAACCCTGTTTTGGTGACGGATACAGGTTAAAGGTGTTACAGTAACGTTCAAGCTTCCAACCCGGAAGCAATTCAAAGTGCATCAGTTTTGTAATCTATTGGTGATGAAATGAAAAGTGTGTTTTTCGGAATGATGAATCAATGGTTCAGTGAGTTTAAATGAGTGAACCCTGTGACTCCACAACCTCCACCCCCTACTGTGCCTCCTCTGGTACCTCCATGTCCTCAAAACCTTGGGTCTACGATAGTCCCTCGCCTTTAGTAGTTAAAATTCAGATGTGTAGAGTGGAAGAATTTAAAGGTAAAGTTGATGATGATCCTGGAAAACCTGAGTTCTGGTTAGTAAATAGAAATAGAGTTTTCTCAAAATTGATGTGTACTCCGGAAGATTATTTAAGATGTGCAGTTTCATTGTTGAAAGATAAGGCATATTCATGGTGGTATACTTTAATTACAATGACATCAGTGATCGTATTAATTGGGACTTCTTTCAAAAAAATTTAGGAAGAAATATATTAGTCGATTGCACCTTGATAAGAAAATGAGAGAGTTTCTTGAGTTGAAATAGGGGAATCGATCTGTAGCTAAGTATGAACGGGAGTTTATACAATTAAGCAAGTATGCCTGCAATATTGTATCTAATGAAGAAAAGATGTGCGTTAGATTTGAAGATGGTTTGAATGATGAAATTCAGATGTCTATCGCATCATTGAAATCACATGAATTTGTAGAACTCTCAGAATGAGCTCAGACGATTGAAGAAATTTGCAAGAGTAAATGGTAATTTGATTTGAGATCTCGATATTTCAACAAATGAGGATCATCTAAATCAGCTCAGACTTTTCCATCAAAGAATTTCAAAAATGATGAAAATCAATCAACTACTCCTTCAAAGTTTACTGGTAGAGATAGACCAAGATAGAGTAACTTAAAATTTTTTAATTCACCAACTGCTAGTGCTGATAGCGTGAGAAATTTTGAGAAGACTATTTGTGAGGAATGTAGAAAAAAGTATTTCGACAAATGTCGATCTAAGTTAGGAACTTGTTTTTAGTGTTGATCTCCTGGTCATTTTCTCATGGACTGTCCAAAGGGTCATGATGATTTGGGAAATCAATCTAGTAATCCTGAAGCTACATCACAGAGAGGAAGTAGGTCGGGAAATGGTAGGAATGTAACTGTTGGTCTAGGAAAAATTGGAGATACAGTTGATCGATCTGAAGCTAGAGCACCTCAGCATACGCAATTGGAGCTCGAGAAGAAGCTTCATCTTAAGATGTTATTGTCGGTACTTTCTCTCTTTTTGATATTGATGTATATGCATTGATTGACCCTGGGTCAACACACTTTTATATATGCACTGCATTAGTAGACAAAAAGAAATTACGTGTTGTGTCAACTGAGTACACTATTAAAGTAACAAATCCACCTGGTCAGTGTGTTTTAGTTAATTAGATTTGCAAATTATGTCCATTAAAAGTTCGGGCTTATAACTTCACTGCTAATTTGATGATATTACCATTTGACGAATTTGATCTTATTTTGGGAATGGATTAGTTTTCTGAACATGATGCGATGGTGAGTCGTCAAAGAAAACAAGTTAGTTTGAAACATCTGAGTGGTAAATTTATTTGTGTTAAGATAGATGGGACCGATTGTGCGAAAACGTGATTTCAACAATTGCTCATAAGTTTATCAGAAAATGGCGTGAAGCATATTTAGCTTATATTTTCGATTCGAAAGTGGAAGAAAACCAAATCGATTAAGTATCAATAGTTAGAGAATATGTTGATGTTTTCCTTGAAGAATTTCTTGGGTTACCACCGCCTCAAGAAGTTGAATTTGTAATTGAACTTGTGTCAGGAACAACTCCAATTTCAATAGCCTTATACAGAATGACCTCTACAGAGTTGAAAGCAAAATTGCAAGAATTATTAGACTATGGATTTATTTGACCGAGTGTATCACCTTGGGGAGCTCCTATTCTATTTGTGAAAAATAAAGATGGGACAATGAAATTATGCATAGATTACCGGCAGTTGAATTGAATCACTATCAAGAGTAAATATTTTTTACATCGTATTGATGATCTGTTCGATTAGTTGAAGGGAGCTACAGTATTTTCAAAGATTGATTTGCAATCTGGATATTACCAGTTGCTAGTTAAGGGGCCTGATGTACTGAAATTCAGAACTCGATATGGTAATTACGAATTTTAAGTGATGCCATTTGGTTTGACTAACACCCTTGCAACTTTCATGGATTTGATGAATCGAGTATTTTAGTCGTATTTAGATCGACTTGTTGTAGTATTAATTGATGATATTATGATTTATTCGCTGAAAAAGTCAGATCATGTTGAGCATTTGAGAATTGTGTTGCAAACTCTGTGTGAAAAAAAACTTTATGCAAAATTTAGCAAATGTGCATTTTGGTTGCAAGAGGTTGAATTTCTAGGTCATGTTATCTCTGCTGATGGTATCCGTGTTGATCTGAATAAAACATCTACGATTGTTGATTGGAAAATTCTAAAGAATGTTTCTGAGGTTCGTAGTTTCTTGGGCTTAGCGGGATATTATTGGCGTTTTGTCAAAAACTTCTCCATTATAGCATCTCCAATGATTAAACTGTTACAAAAAGATGTTAATTATTCGATGACTAAACTGTTACAAAAGATGTTAATTTTCTCTGGACTGATAAATGTCAAAATAGTTTCGAGCAATTGAAGAATATGTTAATTGAAGCTCCAGTTTTGACTCAACCTGAAATCAGAAAAGAATTTATTTTTTATACTGATGCTTACCTTTATGGTTTAGGTTGTGTTCTGATGCAGAGCGGTTAAGTGATTACCTATGCCTCGAAGCAGATGAAACCTCACCCGACACAGGATTTGGAATTGACTGCAGTGGTTTTTGCTTTGAAAATCTGGCCACATTACTTATATGTGAGAAATGTCATATTTTTGCCGACCATAAGAGTTTGAAATATCTGATGACTCAGAAAGAATTGAATTCGCGTCAGCGTAGGTGGCTTGAAGTATTAAAAGATTATGATTTTGTAATTTATTATCACCCTAGGAAAGCTAATATTGTTGCAGATGCACTAAGTCAGAAATCTTTGTTTGCTCTAAGAGCTAGGAATGCAAATTTAACTTTGGAGCATGATGGTTATATATTGGCGGAGTTAATAGTAAAGCCATTGTTTTTATTAAAGATCAAGAACTTCAGAAAGTTGATTTAGAATTATTTTCGAGGCTCAATCTAGTGAAAAGTGGCTAGAAATCTTATTTTTATATCGGGAGTGATGAATGTTTATCTTTTTGAGATAGAATTTTTGTACCAAACAATTTCGAATTAAAGCAAGAATTGTTGAATGAAGCGCAAAGTAGTGTTTATTCGATTCACCTTGGGTTTTTGTTTGAATTTCAATACTGTTTTTCACCCGTAAACAAATGGCAAGTCTTAGTGAATAATACAAATTTTAGAAGATATGTTACGGTGTTGTGTTATTGAGTTTGAAGGCAGCTGGGGAAAGTATTTGTCATTAGTCAAGTTCACGAATAATAACAGTTATCTGTTGAGCATAGTGTATGAGGCTTTATACGGTTATAAATGTAGAAGTCCGTTATATTGGTCTAAATTAAATGAAAGAAAAATGATTGGGTTGGTTTAGTTAAGGAAACTGAGGAAAAAGTTTGAGTTATCCGAGATACTTAGAAAGCTGCATCTGGTAGTCAGAAATCTTATATTTCTTTGGAACGTAAAAGTATAGAATTTTCTGTCGGTGAGAAAGTGTTTCTAAAAGTCTCCCCTAGAAGAAAGTGTTATGTTTTGACAGAAAAGGAAAACTCAGTCCCAAATTTTTCGAACTGTACGAAGTGCTAGAAAGAATCGGATCTGTAGCGTATCGCTTAGCATTACCTTCAGAACTTGATAGAATTCATAATGTTTTTCACATTTCAATGCTTCAAGGTTACCGTTTGGATCCATCACATGTTTTGACTACAGATGAAATTCAGTTACAGCCTGATCTAACTTATGATGAGGAATCGATGAAGATTTTAACTCGGGAAATTAAAGAATTAAGAAATAAATCTGTGTCATTAGTTAAAGTTATTTGGAGATGACATGGAATAGAGAAAACTACGTGGGAGATAGAAGAAATTATGAAAAATCAAAATCCAAACCTTTTCTCTGGTAAGATACTCGAGGATGAAAATTTCTTTAGGAGGAGAGTTGTAATATCTCGTTTTTCAGTGATGTAAAAAATAGTGGTTTCGAGACCACAATTCCGATATGTGAGGTCGTGTTTATTGTTTAATTAATATTTTTGGAGTTACATTTAAGTCATATTAAATTTCTGGAAAAGAAATTTTAACATTTAGTTAGTAAATTGAAAAAAAGGACTAGCATGTAAACGACACAAAAGTTAGTAATTATCGAATTGAATTTATTTAATAGCTTAGTTATTAAAAGAAAAAGGACTTATGATGCGATTAGTCCATTAGAGATGTAAATGGACGGTTAGTAGCCTTTTTAAAATGACATTGTAAGATTATGATTGAAGGCAAATTGGTAATTTAGTAAATGAAAATTTAAGTAAAATAATAAAACAGCATGAATCATCATCTTCCACAAGTGGTTAGCTAAAATTGAAAATGTATAAACACCATTTTATGAAGCATCGGGTTCGGCCAAGCATTTGATGTATGCATGTGAGAAATTTTTATACGGTTTCTTGTAATTTTGATATTTTTATGATCATTACAACTAGGTCCAGCTAACTCGTACATCCGTTTTTGAAACTTTCAAAGATGTTAGATGTTACCATTGATGAGTTCTTGATGTTCATGATGTTAAATAATATATTTGATTTATTAGTTGTTGATTATGAGTATTTTATAAAGTGGTTTTTGTTAGTTTTTGAGTAAAAGGTTAAATTGATTAAATGTTAGAATGATAGGGAATTTTTGTGACTTTAGAATAAATGTGGGCTAAATATGGTAGGGTAAAAATTTGGCTAGCAAGTTATGTTATAATGTTTTTTTAATTTTGGTATTTTGAGGGTAGGGACTAAATTGTGAAGGATGTAAAAGTTTATGAAAAATTATGTAATTAATGAAAAATTGAAGGTCATGTGTATTAAATTAAGCATGAATTGTATATGAAATTAATATAGGATATTTAATTATTATTTTAGATCAAGACTTGACTAAAAAAAGACAATAATTGTGGAAAAGGAAAAATTGTGAAGTAGTCCTTGCTATGAAATCGGGAGTGACTGTAGGTAAGTTCATAGTATTTCAATATGAAAATGTATGTTTCTTGTGATAATTTATCATTTTTTAGTTATTAGTAGGTAACATTATGAATATTCAATAGATAGGGATATATGATTGCAATATACGATTAAATATGTATGGAAATATACGATTGATGGTGGCATTTTGATGATTTCATATTATGAATGTGTTTATAATAGAAATATCATATGTGTAAGAAAAATGATGAAGTGCCTCTGAATTGATATAAAAGAAATGAAACTTTGGTTACTGCCCGGTCAAACATAGTAATCGTGTAGGATACGATTGGCATGCCAATAGGGTTAGTATGCACACTAGTACAGGATTTGCACTTTGGTGCCTCTGTTTGCACCTCGGTGCCTCTGATCGCACATTTGTGCTCCTGCCTACACTTCGATGCTTCTGTTATTGATAAGTCTTGAAAAGATTTATATTTCATACGTTTAGACCTAGTTAATTACTTGTACTTGGGTACACTTAATGGAATTTTAGGATATTTTATTAGTATTTTTATCATTTGCATTTGGAGCTTGTACTATGTGTACATGCTAGACACCTTTAAACATGTGTGGAAGGGGAGTGTTTGGTTGGTTTGGTAGGTGTAGGATATGGAGAAAGAATTAAAGGAGTGAAGGTTTGTAGGTGCAAAAGCTTGGAAAACTTTCCATTTAGTATGCCATGGCAATTCAGGAAGATGATCGAGCCAACACTCATCGTAGAGCAGTTTTAGCCCAATTCTACTTGTACTAGAAAAATCTGCCTAAAAAAAGGAGAAGATATAGTCGGCTATTGGAGCTATTCTAGGAAGAAAAAAACCTATAAAAAGCTGAAGGAGGAAGCCCTAGGGGAGAGGAGATCTAGAGGCAACAATTGAAGGTAGTGACTGAGTAGAGACGAAAAGGGGAGACTGAAGGTAGTCCCTCTTAGCCATCACAGGACACGTGCTGTTGGATTGAGGACTGATTTGGCGATAGCCATCTTCCTAAGTCCTTCCATTATTTCTTATTCTGTTCTCCATGAATTAATTCTATCAAAACGATGTTGGGTGTTATTTCAAACTTGAATCTTAATCATTGACCCAAGAGCTAAATCTCATAGGGTTGGGATTACATGATGAACACTTTTATTTTCTTTAATATTTAAAACATATATTTGATTTAATCTATCATTTCATTCAATTGTTTTATTTCCTAAGTGTATGCATACATTCTCTAGACATAGATGAATGTGCAATATGCCCATAAAACTTAATCTAATTTTGAAAAGTTGAATTAGGTGGACCGTAATTAAGTGATATGAGTAAGTACTCGATAAATACTTGTAGCAGACTCTAAAAGTAGAGTAGCATTTGTATAGAATGAAGACAACACAAAGCAGGGTACCATGCTAAGGCCTATATACATAGGCCAGGTAACTTCTAAGCAGTAGATTTAGTATGATTTTGTTGAGGCATTACTGAAAGTAAGGGTAGATTCTTAGTAATCCCAACCTTCCAATCAACATCGTAGACCTTCAATCCATTGTCGTAACATCTTTTTCACAACATTCTTTGTTATTTATTTATTCGTTCTAATTTTATTCACATAATTACTCTCATAATTGCCACTGCATTTTTACTCTTTCTTTGTGTTAGTATTTTCCAATATTAGTTAGTATATATTTCACACTCACTTATTGTTTTAATTTATCAGTGTGTACTTAACTCAGCTTTGCCATAACATTAATCCTTATCATAACTTGACCATTTCTATACCTAATCTAATCCTTGTGGAGACGATCTCACTTATCACTTTATTACTTGATTCAACGTGTATACTTGCACAATTTGCATAACATATTCATACGTGACAGTTATGCATCTATGATGCCTCTGGTGTGGTGTAGTTACTTGAGCATCTTAGTCAAGTTACTTAGTTCATCGGGGTAAAATTTAATGGAATGTATGGTTAACCTATGAATTACTTGTTTAGATTATGGAATGTATGGTTGACCTATAAAATTTAATGGAATGTATGGTTGATCTATGTCAATGATACGTGGATTATGGAATTGGTAAGTTATTTGTGATAAGGGTTATTATGTTGTTTATTGATATGAGATCATGAGCTAATGTGAATGTGTATTTGGCTATTAGGAAATTGTATGTTATCTATTTATATTTTGATGTCAAATAAGGTTAGTTTAGTTTGATGTTTTAAACTATGAACTTACAAAGATTCTTAAGCTTACTTGTTTCATTTATGTTATTTTGTAGTTGTCTAAGTTGCAGACTAATTGGATGGATTAGAAGAAAGCTCACACTATCCAGCTATTTGGTAGCTTTTATATTTCATTTTGGGATATGGCATGTATATATATAGGTGTTTCGTTACAAACATGTAAATGTTATTCTATAAAAGTTATGAAGTGAAATGTTTCGTTCTTCTCAGTAACACTTCGTAACTCTAATTTGGTAATGGAGACAGGTTAGGGGTGTTACAGGTTTTGGGTGAAGTTGTTCACGGATGGGCAATACTAATTTTTGGTTAATTCCTACCTTGATGACTTCCTGGGGTTGCCAGGCCTAGGGTTTGTTTCACGTTCTTCCTTTCCCAAACAGTTGATCCGTTGAGTAACCCTACAAAATAGTTAATAGATCATACCTCCACTCACTAATCCCTTATAGAAGTATTAGTTCCTCATGGATTTCATAAACAATATGAAGCTGATGTAAAGAGAAAACATGATAAATGTAAAGTTTTAAAAAATGCCTGATTTGTATTAAAGATGGAAAACGAATCCACGGAGTTTGATGATCTCAACAAAATAGATCTCTTGACAAAAAAAAATTGAAAATAAACTCTAAAAGCCTAAGAAAGAAAGAAAACTAAACTAAGTTTAAAAGAGAGAATCTTGGCTAAGTGAATGATGTCTATAACATATGCCAAAGGAGCTTATTTAAAGAGTTCAGGCAGTCATCATCCTCAACCCTAGGAAGTTCTCGAGCTTTAAGTTTGATTGTGTAGACCAAAATGCCCCTATTTTGTACTTGATTTCCACCCCAGAGCCTATGTCACAACACACCATAACATGTGTCATGACATAGCATTCAATGTACTTCTCTTAGGATATATTTAGGGCTATATCGCGACATCCTGAGGCTATGTTATGACATTGAAGGCAGTCTTGAGGTTTCTCCATTCTACTCCCTATGTTGCATCATTAGTCCTCCCATGTTGCGATGTAGTGACCAGTATCAGTTTAATATGCCTTTTAAAGGTAACCTGTACACTTACAAAGTATGTTTAGCTCACTTTATGCCTCATTCGGCCCCTAAGTTAATAAAAGACTAAATTTTGCACATTTTATTTAACTTATTAAAACTTGAGAAAACATAATTAAAATCTACTTAAAATGCTTGTTTTCAAGCTCATAATGTGCGATAATTAGTTTAATTTGCTGCACTGAATTACGGTAGATCAAACTCCCCTAGACTTAAGTTATTGCTTGTCCTTAAGTAACATAAACATAAGTGATAAATAAAAGTGACGACCCTTGAGCAAATAGGATACAAGTATTGACTTCGGAGCACATGTACATGAATTGACAAATTACAGTTTAGTACACCTCGTGTGTACTACCTGCGTATCCAACGATATTCTAAATGGTTCAACGGGCATTGTTCTGTTACGAGATTACATGAGTTCGATACGAACTACCACAAGTATTTACATGAGATATATGAAAATGATTTGTAAATGATATATAGATACATGATTTTAAAATTATATGTACATGGAAATTTGATTATTGTTGAGCTCATACATGCTTCTGGATTTTTATATGAATTATATGGCTAACATGGTTGATGATTATGTGTTAGGCTCTTGGCCAAATTGAGTTGAGATATTCTTTAGTTTACTTACCTTAAATGTGATTAAAATGGTAAGTTAAATTCTCTATTATATGAGCTTACTAAGCTTAAAAGCTTACTCTGTTTTATTTTCCATGTTTTATAGTCATTCGGAAGCTCGTTCGAGTTGAAAGCTTGTCGAAGCTATATCACACAATCCATCGGCTCTTTTGGTACTTTCGATTATTTAATTTTGGTTATAATGACATGTTTAGGTTAATTTGGCCAATGTTGGCATATAAGTGTTTTGTTGAGATTAGCAACTTATATGGCTTGTGTTTGGTATATTTTGATGTGTATATATATGTGGTCTTATCATATTCGATGTGTGTTTGATATGGTAAAATTATGGAAAGTAAAATGTGGTTTGAATATGTATATAAGATATGTTATACACCTTAGAGTGATTTTGTGCTTTGTTATGGAAAACTTTATGTATATTGATGTTACTTAGAATGGTATATTTGGTACCATTTGGAAATATTAGTATGTTTTGGTAAGTAAGTTAAATGACATGAAATGATGCAAAATTATTTACCTTGTGAATTGGTATTTTGGATACCAACTAGGTGAGCTTGATAAGTGACCTACATGATAGGTTTTGGTACAATTATGCATATATGTATTTGGTCACTTAGCTAAATTTGGATACATGGTTGACATGTTTGCATATTGTCATTTGAGGTGCATAAGGGCATATTAGTTGTATGTAATGATTTTACATGTTTAAGGTTTGGTTTTTGCTTGTTTTGGATGCCTAATTATGACTTGTGTATATGCCTATTTTCATCCACACGGCAGAGACACGGGCGTGTGTCTCAACCGTGTGTGACACACGGCCATGTGTCCATTGTATCTTTTAAAAAACACAAGTCAATATGCTCACACGACTTAGCACACAAGGGTATGGCTTAGTCATGTCACACAAGTTAGTGATTTACATGGGCACAGACACTAGCTGGGACATGGCAGTGTGTCCCTATTTTGAATGCCCACATGGCCTAAGACACGGATGTGTCTCTTGGCCATGCGAGTCACATGGCCTGGCGACACAGCCGTGTGACCCTTGCAGTTATGAAAATTTTATAAGTTTTCGAAAAATTCTCTAAATTTTTTATTTAGTCTCAATTTGTTTCTAATGTGTATTTTGGGCCTCGAGGGCTCGTATTAAGGGCAATATGTATGATTGTGATTGGTTTCTGACATGAATGTTATATGTTATGAAATGTTTGAGTTTTTTTATCTATTTAAACTGTAAACTTCAATAATACTCCCTAACCCTGTTCCAGCGACAGATTCGGGTTAGGGCTGTTACATTTATTAGTATCAGAGCTATGGTTTAGGCGATTCTTAGACTGAACGTAGTGTATACGTGTCTAGCTATACATGCCATTATGTAACTTGTGATAGTGTGATATCTTCTGACCGTTTCTAAAACATGTTTTTATATAGCAGTGTCATCCAATTGAGCTGATTCCGATGAAGTAGAGAGTAACGCTCAATCCTCTGTTCATGGAGTAGCTTCGAGTGGTACGGGGCCCATATCTAAGGGATGTGGAGGAGAGGCTAAGGAAGCCTTCTTCCAGATAATGAATGAATGGTTCACCGAGTTTGTATGGATGAACCCAGCTGCTCGACAAACTCTACCCCTCTTGTTCCCCAATCGGTTCCCGTTATTCCTTAAGGTACGAAACCAATCCGAGTTACTAAGCCTCTTGTTCATAAGATTCATAAGTACATGGCTGAAGGATTCTGAGCTATTGCTGAAGGTGATCCTGAGAGAGATAAATTCTGGTTAGAGAATACCATCAAGGTTTTTGACAAGTTATCCTCCTGACCGATTGAATGTGTGAAGTGTGCAGTATCTCTACTAAAAGATTCAGCTTACCATTTGTGGAATACATTGACTTCTGTAGTGCCGAGAGAGAGGATCACTTGGGAATTCTTTCAAACTCAATTCTGCAAGAAATACATTAGTCGGAGGTTTCTCGATCAGAAACGTAAAGAATTTTTAGAGCTCAACCAGGGTCGTATGTCAGCGTCTGAATATGAATGGCAATTTTTTCGATTGAGCAAATATGCTCGAGAGTGTATTCCGACTGTGACTGCAATGTGCAATCGGTTTGAAGATGGATTAAACTAGGATATGAAGCTTTTAGTTAGGATCCTTGAGTTGAAAGAGTTTGTTGTACTAGTTGATCAGGCACATAAAGCTGAAGAGCTGAGCAAAGAGAAAAGACACATTGAATTTGAAGCTAGAGATTCGAGAAAGAGATTGACAAGAAAGTCATATCAGTTAGCATCGAAGAACTCTAAAGAACATCACTACCATTCTACTGCTTCTGTGGGATACTTCAGTAGAGACAGAGGTACCCGATGCTCCAGTCCTAAATCATAGGCTACATCTGCAGCGAGTGTGGGTAGTGATAAAAACACCAGACCTGAGTGCAAGAACTGTAATAGGCCACATTATGGGGAGTGTTGACTTAAGAGAGGAGCGTGTTTCAAATGTGGTTCTTTTGATCACTATCTTAGAGATTGCCTAGAGAAATCCAAGAAAGAGAAAGCTCAAACCACGAGGTCAAGCAATACTACTGCGAGAGGTAGACCACCTTGTAATCTTGGAAATGTAAGTGGTAGTTATGGTGTAACGAAAGACTATGTTGTGAGATCTGAGGCACAAGCACAAGCTAGGGCTTATGCTATTCGCACACGCGAAGATGCTTCTGCGCCAGATGTTATTATCGGTACTTTCTCTCTTTATGATACTAATGTAACTACTTTAATTAATCCCGAATTGACCCATTCATATGTTGGCACGAATTTAGTGTCTAGTAAGAATTTACTTGTTGAGTCCACTGAATTCGTGGTTAAAGTATCAAACCCCCTAGGCTAGTATGTGCTGGTAGATAAGGTTTTCAAGAACTATCTGTTGATGACTCGGGGTTACAGTTTTCTGACTAAGTTGATGTTATTACCGTTCGATGAATTCAATGTGATTTAGGGCATGGATTGGCTAACTCTACATGATGTTGTGGTAAATTGTAGACAAAAGCTTATCAAATTTAAATGTCAGAATGGTGAGATGTTTCGTATTGAATCAGATAATTTAAACGGGTTGCCTATTGTGATATTAGCTACGTCAGCACAAAAATATGTGAGAAAAGGTTGTAATGCTTACCTTGCTTATATATTGGATACTAAAGTGTCTGAGTTGAAGTTTGAATAAGTACCAGTGGTTTGCGAGTATCTCGATACATTTCTAGAGGAGTTACTTGGATTATTGCCGAATAGACAGGTAGAGTTTGCTATAGAACTTGTACCGAGAACATCACTGGCATCGATAACACCTTAGAGAATGGTTCTTATACAGTTAAAAGAGTTGAAAGCACAGTTGCAAGAATTGACAGACAAGGGTTTTGCTCAATGCAGTTTTTCACCTTGGGGTGCACTGGTTCTGTCTATTAAGAAAACGGACGGATTGATGAGATTACGCATTGATTACCCTCAGCTTCTAAATGTTACAATCCAGAACAAATATCCACTGCCTCGAATTTACGATTTGTTTAACCAGCTGAAAGGTGCCACAGTGTTCTCGAAGATTGATCTTTATTCTAGCTATTATCAATTACGAGTGAAAGATTTGGATGTGCCGAAAACTACATTAAGAAACAGGCACGGACACTATGAATTTCTTGTGATCCTGTTTGGATTAACTAATGCACCTCCAGTATTTATGGATTTGATGAACAGAATCTTCAAACCGTATTTAGACAGATTTGTTGTGGTATTTATTGATGATATTTTGATATATTCTTGAGATGAGACTGAACAATGCTCGATTTGGATGTGCTTAAAACTACATTTAGAACCAGATACGGACACTATGAATTTCTTGTGATGCTGTTTCGATTAACTAATGCACCTCCAGTATTTATGGATTTGATGAACAGAATCTTTAGACCGTATTTAGATAGATTTTTTTGTGGTATTTATTGATGATATTTTTATATATTCTTGAGATGAGACTGAACATGCCGAGCATTTGAGAATTGTTCTGCAAACCTTGCCGGATAAACAATTATTAGCTAAATTTAGCAAATATGAATATTGGCTTCGAGAAGTTGGTTTTCTAGGACACATAGTATCTGTTGAACGCATCAGAGTTGATCTGAGTAAAATTTCAGTGGCTCTTGACTAGAAACCACCGTGAAACATATCTGAAGTCAGAAGTTTTCTAGGATTAGCTGGTTATTACCAGAGATTTGTAAAAAGGTTCTCGATGATAGCTACACTGATGACGCAATTATTACTGAAAGATGTGAAGTTTGAATGGTCTGATAAATGTCAACAAAGTTTTAACCAGTTGAAAGCATTGTTGATTGAAGCACAAGTTCTGGTTTAGCCTAAATCACGTAAAGAATTTATGATTTTTAGGGATGCATCATTGAATGGGTTAGATTGCATTTTAATGCAAGAAGGAAAAGCAATAGTTTATGCTTCCAGAAGTTTGAATATGTACTAGTGGTTTGCGAGTATCTCGATACATTTCTAGAGGAGTTACTTGGATTATCGCCGAATAGACAGGTCGAGTTTGCTATAGAACTTGTACCGAGAACATCACTGAGATCGATAACACCTTAGAGAATGGCTCCTATACAGTTAAAAGAGTTGAAAGCACAGTTGCACGAATTGACTCACATGGGTTTTGCTCGACCTAGTTTTTCACCTTGGGGTCCACTGGTTCTGTCTATTAAGAAAATGGACGGATCGATGAGATTATGCATTGATTACCCTCAGCTTCAAAAAGTTACAATCAAGAACAAATATCCACTGCCTCGAATTTACGATTTGTTTGATCAGCTGAAAGGTGCCACTGTTTTCTCGAAGATTGATCTTTATTCTGGCTATTATCAGTTACGAGTGAAAGATTTGGATGTGCCGAAAACAACATTTATAACCAGGTACGGACACTATGAATTTCTTGTGATCCTATTTGGTTTAACTGAAGCACCTCCAGTATTTATGGATTTGATGAACAGAATCTTCAGACCGTATTGAGACAGATTTGTTGTGGTATTTATTGATGATATTTTGATATATTCTTGAGATGAGACTAAACAATGCTCAATTTGGATGTGCTTAAAACAACATTTAGAACCAGGTCCGGACACTATGAATTTCTTGTGATGCTGTTTGGTTTAACTAATGCACCTCCAATATTTATGGATTTGATGAACAGAATCTTCAGACCGTATTTAGATAGATTTTTTGTGGTATTTATTGATGATATTTTTGTATATTCTTGAGATGAGACTGAACATGCCGAGCATTTGAGAATTGTTCTGCAAACCTTGCTGGATAAACAATTATTAGCTAAATTTAGGAAATATGAGTATTGGCTTCGAGAAGTTGGTTTTCTAGGACACATAATATCGGCTGAAGGCATCAGAGTTTATCTGAGTAAAATTTCAGTGGCTGTTGACTAGAAACCATCGTGAAACATATCTGAAGTCAGAAGTTTTCTAGGATTAGCTGGTTATTTCCAGAGAATTGTAAAAAGGTTCTCGATGATAGCTACACTGATGACGCAATTATTACAGAAAGATGTGAAGTTTGAATGGTCTGATAAATGTCAACAAAGTTTTAACCAGTTGAAAGCATTGTTGATTGAAGCACCAGTTCTGGTTTAGCTTGAATCAGGTAAAGAATTTGTGATTTTTAGGGATGCATCATTGAATGGGTTAGATTTTGTTTTAATGCAAGAAGGAAAAGCGATAGCTTATGCTTCCAGAAGTTTGAATAAGTACCAATGGTTTGCGAGTATCTCGATACATTTCTAGAGGAGTTACTTGGATTATCGCCGAATAGACAGGTCGAGTTTGCTATAGAACTTGTACCGAGAACATCACTGACATCGATAACACCTTAGAGAATGGCTCCAATACAGTTAAAAGAGTTGAAAGCACAGTTGCAAGCATTGACAGACATGGGTTTTGCTCGACCTAGTTTTTCACCTTGGGGTGCATTGCTTCTGTCTATTAATAAAACGGACGGACCGATGAGATTATGCATTGATCACCCTCAGCTTGAAAAAGTTACAATCAAGAAAAAATATCCACTGGCTCGAATTTATGATTTGTTTGACCAGCTGAAAGGTGCCACAGTGTTCTCGAAGATTGATCTTTATTCTGGCTATTATCAATTACGAGTGAAAGATTTGGATGTGCTGAAAACTACATTTAGAACCAGGTACGGACACTTTGAAATTCTTGTGATCCTGTTTGGTTTAACTAAAGCACCTCCAGTATTTTATGGATTTGATGAACAAAATCTTCAGACTTTATTTAGACAGATTTGTTGTGGTATTACTGATGATATTTTGATATATTCTTGAGATGAGACTAAACAATGCTTGATTTGGATGTGCTTAAAACTACATTTAGAACCAGGTCCGGACACTATGAATTTCTTGTGATGCTGTTTGGTTTAACTAATGCACCTCTAGTATTTATGGATTTGATGAACAGAATCTTCAGACCGTAGTTAGATAGATTTTTTGTGGTATTTATTGATGATATTTTTATATATTCTTGAGATGAGACTGAACATGCCGAGCATTTGAGAATTGTTCGGCAAACCTTGCCAGATAAACAATTATTAGCTAAATTTAGCAAATATGAGTATTGGCTTCGAGAAGTTGGTTTTCTAGGACACATAATATCGGCTGAAGGCATCAGAGTTGATTTGAGTAAAATTTCAGTGGCAATTGACTAGAAACCACCGTGAAACATATCTGAAGTCAGAAGTTTTCTAGGATTAGCTGGTTATTACCAGATATTTGTAAAGGTTCTCGACGATAGCTACACTGATGACGCAATTATCACAGAAAGATGTGAAGTTTGAATGGTCTGATAAATGTCAACTAAGTTTTAACGAGTTGAAAGCATTGTTGATTGAAGCACTAGTTCTGGTTTAGCCTTAATCAGGTAAAGAATTTGTGATTTTTAGGAATGCATCATTGAATGGGTTAGATTGTGTTTTAATGCAAGAAGGAAAAACGATAACTTATGCTTCACGAGGTTTGAATAAGTACCAGTGGTTTGCGAGTATCTCGATACATTTCTAGAGGAGTTACTTGGATTATCGCCGAATAGACAGGTCGAGTTTGCTATAGAACTTGTACCGAGAACATCACCGAGATCGATAACACCTTGGAGAATGGCTCCTATAGAGTTAAAAGAGTTGAAAGCACAGTTGCAAGAATTGACAGACATGGGTTTTGCTCGACCTAGTTTTTGACCATGGGGTGCACTGGTTCTGTCTATTAACAAAACAGACGGATCGATGAGATTATGCATTGATTACCCTCAGCTTCAAAAAGTTACAATCAAGAATAAATATCCACTGCCTCGAATTTACGATTTGTTTGACCAGTTGAAAGGTGCCACAGTTTTCTCGAAGATTGATCTTTATTCTGGCTGTTATCAGTTACGAGTGAAAGATTTGGATGTGCCGAAAACTACATTTAGAACCAGGTACGGACACTATGAATTTCTTGTGATCCTGTTTGGTTTAACTGAAGCACCTACAGTATTTTATGGATTTGATGAACAGAATCTTCAGACCGTATTTAGACAGATTTGTTGTGGTATTTATTGATGATATTTTGATATATTCTTGAGATGAGACTAAACAATGCTCGATTTGGATGTGCTTAAAACTACATTGAGAACCAGGTCCGGACACTATGAATTTCTTGTGATGCTGTTTGGTTTAACTAATGCACCTCCAGTATTTATGGATTTGATGAACAGAATCTTCAGATCGTATTTAGATAGATTTTTTGTGGTATTTATTGATGATATTTTTATATATTCTTGAGATGAGACTGAACATGCCGAGCATTTGAGAATTGTTCTGCAAACCTTGCCGGATAAACAATTATTAGCTAAATTTAGCAAATATGAGTATTGGCTTCGAGAAGTTGGTTTTCTAGGACACATAATATCGACTGAAGGCATCAGAGTTGATCTGAGTAAAATTTCAGTGGCTGTTGACAAGAAACCACCGTGAAACATATCTGAAGTTAGGCGTTTTCTAGGATTAGCTGGTTATTACCAGATATTTGTAAAAAGGTTCTCGACGATAGCTACACTGATGACGCAAGTATCAGAGAAAGATGTGAAGTTTTAATGGTCTGATAAATGTCAACAAAGTTTTAACCAGTTGAAAGCATTGTTGATTGAAGCACTAGTTCTGGTTTAGCCTTAATCAGGTAAAGAATTTGTGATTTTTAGGAATGCATCATTGAATGGGTTAGATTGTGTTTTAATGCAAGAAGGAAAAATGATAACTTACGCTTCCAGAGGTTTGAATAAGTACCAGTGGTTTGCGAGTATCTCGATACATTTCTAGAGGAGTTACTTGGATTATCACCGAATAGACAGGTCGAGTTTGCTATAGAACTTGTACCGAGAACATCACCGAGATCGATAACACCTTAGAGAATGGCCCATATACAGTTAAAAGAGTTGAAAGCACAGTTGCAAGAATTGACAGACATGGGTTTTGCTCGACCTAGTTTTTCACCACGGGGTGCATTGGTTCTGTCTATTAAGAAAACAGACGGATCGATGAGATTATGCATTGATTACCCTCAGCTTCAAAAAGTTACAATCAAGAACAAATATCCACTGCCTCAAATTTACGATTTGTTTGACCAGTTGAAAGGTGCCACAGTTTTCTCGAAGATTGATCTTTATTCTGGCAATTATCAATTACGAGTGAAAGATTTGGATGTGCCGAAAACTACGTTTAGAACCAGGTACGGACACTATGAATTTCTTGTGATCCTGTTTGGTTTAACTGAAGCACCTCAAGTATTTTATGGATTTGATTAACAGAATCTTCAGACCGTATTTAGACAGATTTGTTGTGGTATTTATTGATGATATTTTGATATATTCTTGAGATGAGACTAAACAATGCTCGATTTGGATTGCTTAAAACTACATTGAGAACCAGGTCCGGACACTATGAATTTCTTGTGATGCTGTTTGGTTTAACTAATGCACCTCCAGTATTTATGGATTTGATGAACAAAATCTTCAGACCGTATTTAGATAGATTTTTTGTGGTATTTATTGATGATATTTTTATATATTCTTGAGATGAAACTGAACATGCCGAGCATTTGAGAATTGTTCTGCAAACCTTGCCGGATAAACAATTATTAGCTAAATTTAGCAAATATGAGTATTGGCTTCGAGAAGTTGGTTTTCTAGGACACATAATATCGGCTGAAGGCATCAGAGTTGATCTGAGTAAAATTTCAGTGGCTGTTGACTAGAAACCACCGTGAAACATATCAGAAGTCAGAAGTTTTCTAGGATTAGCTGGTTATTTCCAGAGAATTGTAAAAAGGTTCTCGATGATAGCTACACTGATGACGCAATTATTACAGAAAGATGTGAAGTTTGAATGGTCTGATAAATGTCAACAAAGTTTTAACCAGTTGAAAGCATTGTTGATTGAAGCACCAGTTTGTTTTAGCATGAATCAGGTAAAGAATTTGTGATTTTGAGGGATGCATCATTGAATGGGTTAGATTTTGTTTTAATGCAAGAAGGAAAAGCGATAGCTTATGCTTCCAGAAGTTTGAATAAGTACCAATGGTTTGCGAGTATCTCGATACATTTCTAGAGGAGTTACTTGGATTATCGCCGAATAGACAGTCGAGTTTGCTATAGAACTTGTACCGAGAACATCACTGACATCGATAACACCTTAGAGAATGGCTCCAATACAGTTAAAAGAGTTGAAAGCACAGTTGCAAGCATTGACAGACATGGGTTTTGCTCGACCTAGTTTTTCACCATGGGGTGCACTGCTTCTGTCTATTAATAAAACGGACGGACCGATGAGATTATGCATTGATCACCCTCAGCTTGAAAAAGCTACAATCAAGAACAAATATCCACTGGCTCGAATTTATGATTTGTTTGACCAGCTGAAAGGTGCCACAATGTTCTCGAAGATTGATCTTTATTCTGGCTATTATCAATTACGAGTGAAAGATTTGGATGTGCCGAAAACTACATTTAGAACCAGGTACGGACACTTTGAAATTCTTGTGATCCTGTTTGGTTTAACTAAAGCACCTCCAGTATTTTATGGATTTGATGAACAAAATCTTCAGACTTTTTTTAGACAGATTTGTTGTGGTATTACTGATGATATTTTGATATATTCTTGAGATGAGACTAAACAATGCTCGATTTGGATGTGCTTAAAACTACATTTAGAACCAGGTCCAGACACTATGAGTTTCTTGTGATGCTGTTTGGTTTAACTAATGCACCTCCAGTATTTATGGATTTGATGAACAGAATCTTCAGACCGTAGTTAGATAGATTTTTTGTGGTATTTATTGATGATATTTTTATATATTCTTGAGATGAGACTGAACATGCCGAGCATTGGAGAATTGTTCTGCAAACCTTGCCAGATAAACAATTATTAGCTAAATTTAGCAAATATGAGTATTGGCTTCGAGAAGTTGGTTTTCTAGGACACATAATATCGGCTGAAGGCATCAGAGTTGATTTGAGTAAAATTTCAGTGGCTGTTGACTAGAAACCACCGTGAAACATATCTGAAGTCAGAAGTTTTCTAGGATTAGCTGGTTATTACCAGATATTTGTAAAAAGGTTCTCGACGATAGCTACACTGATGACGCAATTATCACAGAAAGATGTGAAGTTTGAATGGTCTGATAAATGTCAACAAAGTTTTAACCAGTTGAAAGCATTGTTGATTGAAGCACTAGTTCTAGTTTAGCCTTAATCAGGTAAAGTATTTGTGATTTTTAGGAATGCATCATTGAATGGGTTAGATTGTGTTTTAATGCAAGAAGGAAAAACGATAACTTATGCTTCCAGAGGTTTGAATAAGTACCAGTGGTTTGCGAGTATCTCGATACATTTCTAGAGGAGTTACTTGGATTATCGCCGAATAGACAAGTCGAGTTTGCTATAGAACTTGTACCGAGAACATCACCGAGATCGATAACACCTTAGAGAATGGCTCATATACAGTTAAAAGAGTTGAAAGCACAGTTGCAAGAATTGACAGACATGGGTTTTGCTCGACCTAGTTTTTCACCATGGGGTGCACTGGTTCTGTCTATTAAGAAAACAGATGGATCGATGAGATTATGCATTGATTAGCATCAGCTTCAAAAAGTTACAATCAAGAACAAATATCCACTGTGTAACACCCCAAACCCGAGACCGTCACCGGAGTCGAACACGAGGTGTTAATAGACTTTAAAAAAAAAAAATTTTCCCAGACACTGCCAATCTGCATACTAGTCGCTTTGAAAATCATATCTTGAGTTCAGAAACTCAGAATCCAGTTCCGTAAATTTTCCCTAAAACTAGACTCATATTCCCATCTGCATATTTTTTTCTAGAATTTTTGGTTGCGCCAATTAGTACAGTTTATTAGTCAAATTCTCCCATGTTACAGGGATTGACTACACTGACCTTTGCACATTACGACTTGGATATCTCCCTGTACAGAGCTTCAATACTGATGCCGTTTGTTTCTATAGAAACTAGACTCAGAGAGAAATCTATACATATTTGGCTTGACTCCTAATTGTCTCTGGTTAATTTGTAATGAATTTCCAAAGTCGGAACAGGAAATCCAGAAACCGTTCTGGCCCTGTCTCACAAGAACCTGAATACCTCTTAACATACTGTCCGTATGATTTTTTCGTTACTTTCCTATGAAAATAGATTCATCAAGGTTCGTTTACATAATTTATTCACTATTTAATTCCATTCCTAATATTTTTAGTGATTTTCCAAATCTACATCACTGCTGCTGTCAGCATCTGCCTTTAAGGTAGACTTTACCTATTTCATAGTTTCCATGATTCAACTAGCCCTTTTTGCATAAATAGCACAATTTATGATAGTGATTAACCATTCCCATGGCCAATCCTTGTCAAGCATATCCACACCTCTCAATAACCATATCCCTACCAAATGATTATAACATTATACTCAAACATATATAAGCCATTTTCGCATGGCTATCCAAAATTATACAAGTCCAAAGGGTCCATGACCCACAACAAACGGGTAGTCCTATACATGCCATTTCGAAGTTCAACCAAAATTGTACCAAAAGGGGGGGCTTTGATAGTGTGGGCGACTTCGACTTCAAAATCCCGAGTCCGATAGCTGGAGAACCAAAATCTATAAAACAGAGGATCAAAGAAACGGAGTAAGCAATTTATGCTTAGTAAGTTTTGAGCAAGGAATTCCAGCACAGCAAAAGTATGGCATTCATATAGCTAAACGGATAATTTCATATGCACAAATTTTCTATATCATACTTGCTTCACATTACCAACCCTTATGTACATACACAAAAGATCAACTTAGCCAAAGGCCGGTAGCTCGTTTATCAACTGAGCGAATACTTATTTGTAAGGGCTCAACTAAATTCAAGCACATACGAAACATACCTCAATGTTGGCATGTTTCTAGAGTATTTACTGAAATTTTTACAGCAAGATCATTCATTCCCAAATCACGTACCTTCGGAATTTAACCGGATATAGCTACTCGTTCAAATGCCTTCGGACATAGCCCGGTTATAGTAACTCGCACAATTGCCTTCGGGACTTAACCCGGATTTAGTAACTCGCGCAAATGCCTTCGGGCTTAGCCCGGAATTAGTATCTCGCACAAATGCCTTCGGATCTTAGTCCGGATATGGTCACTTAGCACAAAGCCTTCGGGACTTAGCCCGGACATCATTCAAATAACCATGCACATTTAACAATAAATCATGGCACATTCGTATTTCGTTTTCGTTAGCAAAACTCAAACACAAGACATTTATCATTCTTGCAATTTCGGCTCAATAGCCACACAAAGAGCATGATTTTAATTTGCTTAAAACATGATCTAATCAAATCATAATTTAAGCTCTTTTACTCAAGAACTTACCTCGGGTGTTGTCGAACGATTCCGATAGCTATTCGACCACTTTTTCCTTCCCTTTATCGGATTTAGTTCCCCTTTACTCTTGAGCTTAATTAAACAAATAAATTGATTTAATCATTTGAGCATCGAAAAGAGGAACACAAGGCACTTAGCCCATATTTATACATTAGACATTAAAGTCACATATGTACGAAATCATGAATCAAACTCAACATTTTAGCTAATTTTTCCCCCTTGACCAAATTTTCTAAGCCAAGACAAAAGCATCAATATGCTTGCCTCTAACCGAATACATGCAACACCAATCTCCTTCCTATGGCCGAATATGCATGTCTATGTTGGGGCCGATTTCAACACTTAATACATTCTACAAGTGTGGTCACTTGTATTGACTAAACACCCTTTTGTCTCAAGTTCAAAACTTGGCTAATACACACATATATACACTAGTAAAGCATCCTCTCCCTTTCCATCAATTTAACACATGCATTACTCATTAATATACAAAAATTATATTCGGCCTTAGCACACAACTTGCTAGCCGATTCTTCTCCATCTAGCAACCAATGCACATATGTGCTCACTCAAAAATGCTAAAAAGAAGATTCAAGAATCATCAATCCACCATCACATGCATCATTAACAAGCTTCATATTTAGCATGCAATGGCATTAACACAAAATCTACCTAGGCCGAATATCATCCCCATGAAATAGCAAAGATTTGAACCATGGGCTAATTAGAACTCAAGCTAGCAACTAAAAACATGCATGAATCTCATGGCACAACCTCAAACATACCTTGATCTAGATACAAGTATGGCCATACCTCCTCCTAATCCTCTTCCAAACCAAACATGAAGCAAGAACTCCTTCCTCCTTCCTTAGAATTTTCGGCCAAATGAAGATGAAAAAGGATGAACAAAATTTTCTCTTTTCTTTTCTTTAACTCACGGCAATGGGGGGGGGGAAACAACCACACACTTTTTTTTTTGTTTTCATCATATTCCCTTTCATTATTTTATGCCCATGCTTCTTATTTTATTTTTTTCCACCCATGATGCACCAACACAACATGTCTATGACATGTCTTGCCCATCACACTTGGTCTACCATGCTTGTCATGGCCGGCCACTACTAATTAGGGGGGAATTTGACATGCAAGTCCCCCTTTTTATTTCATGCACTAATAGGTCCTTATGCTTCGACCTATCACATTTCAAAAATGTCGCACATAAGTCCTATTGACTAAATTCACATGCAATCGACTAAATCGAAGCTTGAAATTTTCACATATTCATAATTACATATTCTAGACAATAAATATCACATTCAAACATTTCGGTGACTCGGTTTAGCGGTCCCGAAACCACTTCCCGACTAGGGTCAATTTTGGGCTGTCACAACTCTCCCCCACTTAAGAAATTTTCGTCCCCGAAAATCTTACTGGTAAATAGGTTTGGGTATCATTCTTTCATCGAGCTCTCGGTTTCCCAAGTAGCTTCCTCGATCCCGTGTTTGAGCCATAACACCTTAACTAACGGAACCCTTTTGTTTCGCAACTCTTTTACTTCACGAGCTAGGATACGAATCGGTTCTTCTTCATAACTCAAGTCAGATTGAATTTCAACTTCTGAGGGATTAATCACATGTGACGGATCGGATCTATAACGTCGAAGCATCGAAACATGAAAGACATCGTGAATCTTTTCAAGTTCAGGGGGCAAAATCAATCTATACACAACCGGACCAACTCGTTCGGAGATTTCGTACGGCCCAATGAATCTCGGGCTCAACTTGCCCTTACGGCCAAATCTGAGTACCTTTTTCCAAGGCGAAACTTTAAGAAACACTTTATCTCCCACCTGATATTCAATGTCTTTTCGTTTCAAATCCGCATACGATTTTTGACGATCTGTGGCTGCTTTCAGACTTTCACGGATTACCTTTACTTTCTGTTCGGCATCCTTAATCAAATCAACTCCGAAAATTTTACTTTCACTGAGCTCGGTCCAAAACAATGGTGTACGGCATTTACGACCGTACAAAGCCTCGTAAGGTGCCATCTTAATACTTGATTGAAAACTATTGTTGTAAGCGAATTCAATCAAAGGTAAATACCGTTCCCATGAACTACTGAACTCGAGGATGCAACATCTCAACATATCCTCAAGTATCTGAATTATCCGCTCAGATTGACCATCGGTTTGGGGGTGAAAAGCAGTGCTAAAATGTAGCTTGGTACCCAAAGCTTCTTGCAATTTCCTCCAAAATCGCGAGGTGAATCTCGGATCTCTATCCGACACGATAGAAATAGGTACCCCGTGTAATCTCACAATCTGAGAAACATACAATTCGGCTAGTTTATCCAATGAAAAATCCGTACGCACGGGGATAAAGTGAGCCGAATTAGTCAGTCTATCAACAACAACCCAAATCGCATCCTTCTTACTTGCTGACAATGGCAGTCCGGACACAAAGTCCATTGTGACTCGATCCCATTTCCACTCGGGTATCATGATCGGCTGAAGTAATCCTGAAGGCACTTGATGTTCCGCTTTCACTTGTTGACATATTAAACATCTCGAAACAAAGTCGGAGATGTCTCGTTTCATACCATGCCACCAAAACCAACGTTTCAAATCGTTGTACATTTTCGTACTCCCCGGGTGAATTGACATTCGGCTACAATGGCCTTCGTTCAGAATCATCGAAATGAGTTCCGAATTCCTTGGAACGCACAAACGACTTCTGAACCTCAAACAATCATCATCATTAATTTGAAACTCCGATTCCTTGTTCGGAACACACTCAGCCCGTTTTGCAACCAATTCATCATCAACTTTCTGGGCTTCACGAATTTGATGAATCAATAATGGTTTGGCTTTTAATTCAGCTACTAACACATTGTCGGGTAGAACAGACAAGTGCACATTCATCGCTCGTAAAGCAAACAATGATTTCCGGCTTAAGGCGTCCGCAACCACATTAGCCTTTCCCGGGTGGTAATCAATGACAAGCTTGTAATCTTTCAACAACTCAAGCCAACGTCTTTGTCGCAGATTTAAGTCTCTTTGAGTCATCAAATATTTGAGACTTTTGTGATCCGAAAATACATGGCACTTTTCACCAAATAAGTAATGTCGCCATATTTTTAAAGCAAATACGATGGCAGCTAGTTCAAGGTCATGGGTCGGATAATTTTTCTCATGTGGCTTTAATTGTCTCGACGCATAGGCCACCACTCGACCTTCTTGCATCAATACGCAACACAACCCAAGTAGGGATGCGTCACTATAAATGACAAACTCTTTGCCTGATTCGGGTTGCACTAAAATTGGAGCTTCAGTCAAATAAGTTTTTAGTTGATCGAAACCTTTCTGACATTTCTCCGTCCATTCGAACTTAACATCCTTTTGAAGTAGCTTCGTCATTGGTGTGGCTATCGCCGAGAAACCTTTTACAAATCGTCGGTAATGACCGGCGAGCCCCAGGAAGCTCCGAACTTCGGTAATATTTCTTGGAGGTTTCCAGTTAAGTATGGCTGAAATCTTGTTCGGGTCAACTCGAATACCCGATGCGGATACCACGTGACCCAAGAAGCTAACCTCTATTAACCAGAACTCACACTTACTGAACTTAGCATATAACTGCTTATCCCGCAAAATTTGCAACACTAGTCTCAGGTGCTCAGCATGTTCGGTCTCATCTCTTGAATAGACCAAGATGTCATCAATGAACACAACTACGAACCGATCCAAATATGGTCTGAAGATCCGATTCATCAAATCCATAAATACCGCAGGGGCATTAGTGAGCCCAAATGGCATCACTAAGAATTCGTAGTGACCATATCTCGTTCTGAAGGCAGTTTTGGGTATGTCCGAATCTCGAATTCGCAACTGATAATAGCCCGATCTCAAATCTATTTTTGAGAACACTGAGGCTCCCTTCAGTTGGTCGAACAAATCATTGATACGCGGTAACGGATATTTGTTCTTTATCGTCACTTTATTCAGTTGACGATAGTCAATGCACAACCTCATGGTTCCGTCCTTCTTTTTCACGAACAATACTGGTGCACCCCAAGGTGAGAAGCTTGGTCGAGCGAAACCTCTATCCGTCAATTCTTGCAACTGAGCTTTCAACTCTTTTAACTCGGTTGGTGCCATACGATACGGAGCCATCGAAATCGGCGTAGTCCCAGGTACAAGCTCAATACCAAACTCTATCTCCCGAACAGGTGGTAAACCCGGTAATTTTTCAGGAAAAACATCCGGGTATTCACAAACCACCGGCACAGATTCGGGTTTCTTTTCTAATTCTTTGTCATCAAGTACATACGCAAGGTATGCTTCGCACCCTTTTCTTACATATTTCTGGGCCAACATTGAGGATATTACAGCTGGCAACCCATCCAAGTCCGTAGACTCAACTCGGATTACTTCGTTATTTGCGCACCTCAATTCAATAGTCTTGCTTTTGCAATTCACAACCGCATCATGCACGGTCAACCAATCCAACCCGAGAATAACATCAAATTCATTAAACGGCAAAAGCATCAAGTCCGCCGAAAAACAGGAACCTCGAATTACTAGGGGACATTTCTTACACACTTTGTCGACAAGCACGTAACGACCCAAGGGATTTGACACCCGAATTACGAACTCAGTAGACTCAATAGGTAAAGTCTTACTGGATGCTAAGGTTTCACATATGTAAGAATGAGTAGAACCGGGGTCAATCAAAGCAATTACATTAGTATCAAAGAGAGTAAAAGTACCGGTAATAACATCAGGCGAAGAAAAATCCTCGCGGGCACGTATAGCATAAGCTCTAGCAGGCGCACGAGCCTCGGATTTGGTCGTAGCATCTCTAGATCCTCTCTGACCACCACCAGCATTGCCCGTATTTCCAGATGGTCTACCTCGAGCAGTGGTAGCACCCGGTTTCCCACTCTGATTTACATTCTGTTCAGACAACCTCGGGCAATCTTTAATGAAGTGGTCAACTGATCCGCAGTTGTAACAGGAGCGGTCAGGGAATCTACAACTCCCCGAATGCCATTTACCGCAATATCGACATTTCGTTCTGTCTCGACGTTCATTCTCAACACTGGCGACTGAAGTGCCTCGTGTACCCACAGGGGGTCGATCACGATCTCGTCTAAAAAGGCCCGAAGTGCCTCTCGACCAGCCCACATCATCTCGAAATTTCTTTGATGCTTGTTGAAGAGACTTTCCCGAAGATCTTTTACGAAACTCTCCAGTTCCCACATCAACTTTTTGTTTTTCTTTTCTAAGCTCTTCGGCTTTACAAGCTCGCTCGACAAGTACTACGAACTCTGGTATTTCAAGAACGCCAACGAACATTTTTATATCTTCATTCAGCCCATCCTCGAAGCGTTTACACATGATAGCCTCGGACGAAACACATTCCCGAGCGTATCTACTAAGTCTAACAAATTTTCGCTCGTAATCAGTAACTGACATAGAGCCTTGCTTAAGCTCAAGAAATTCCTTCCGTTTTTGATCAACAAATCTCTGACTGATATACTTTTTCCGAAACTCAGTTTCGAAAAACTCCCAAGTTACTTGCTCTCGGGGCACAACAGAAGTCAGAGTACTCCACCAATAGTAGGCAGAATCGCGTAGCAAGGAGATAGTACACTTTAGGCATTCATCGGGTGTACAAGATAGCTCATCGAGTACCCGGATAGTGTTGTCCAACCAAAATTCAGCTTGCTCGGCATCATCGCTGTCCGTAGCTTTAAATTCAGTAGCCCCATGTTTTCGGATTCTGTCAACTGGGGGCTTATTTGACCTTATTTGGTCAGTTTCTGGAGGTATTGTAGGTGCGGGGGTGGTATTTGTCGGGAATGGAGGTTGTGGAACAGCCGTATTAGTTCGAATGTATTGGTTGAACCAATCATTCATCACGCTATAGAAAGCTTGTCTAGCTTCATCATTCGGGTTACTAGCATTAGGTTGAGAGTCCGCCGGCGCTGTCCCTTGTGCGGGAGCAGGCGCTACACTCTCAAGATCAACTTGCTTCACATTACCAACCCTTATGTACATACACAAAAGATCAACTTAGCCAAAGGCCGGTAGCTCGTTTATCAACTGAGCGAATACTTATTTGTAAGGGCTCAACTAAATTCAAGCACATACGAAACATACCTCAATGTTGGCATGTTTCTAGAGTATTTACTGAAATTTTTACAGCAAGATCATTCATTCCCAAATCACATACCTTCGGAATTTAACCGGATATAGCTACTCGTTCAAATGCCTTCGGGACATAGCCCGGTTATAGTAACTCGCACAATTGCCTTCGGGACTTAACCCGGATTTAGTAACTCGCGCAAATGCCTTCGGGCTTAGCCCGGAATTAGTATCTCGCACAAATGCCTTCGGATCTTAGTCCGGATATGGTCACTTAGCACAAAGCCTTCGGGACTTAGCCCGGACATCATTCAAATAACCATGCACATTTAACAATAAATCATGGCACATTCGTATTTCGTTTTCGTTAGCAAAACTCAAACGCAAGACATTTATCATTCTTGCAATTTCGGCTCAATAGCCACACAAAGAGCATGATTTTAATTTGCTTAAAACATGATCTAATCAAATCATAATTTAAGCTCTTTTACTCAAGAACTTACCTCGGGTGTTGTCGAACGATTCTGATAGCTATTCGACCACTTTTTCCTTCCCTTTATCGGATTTAGTTCCCCTTTACTCTTGAGCTTAATTAAACAAATAAATTGATTTAATCATTTAAGCATCGAAAAGAGGAACACAAGGCACTTAGCCCATATTTATACATTAGACATTAAAGTCACATATGTACGGAATCATGAATCAAACTCAACATTTTAGCTAATTTTTCCCCCTTGACCGAATTTTCTAAGCCAAGACAAAAGCATCAATATGCTTGCCTCTAACCGAATACATGCAACACCAATCTCCTTCCTATGGCCGAATATGCATGTCTATGTTGGGGCCGATTTCAACACTTAATACATTCTACAAGTATGGTCACTTGTATTGACTAAACACCCTTTTGTCTCAAGTTCAAAACTTGGCTAATACACACATATATACACTAGTAAAGCATCCTCTCCCTTTCCATCAATTTAACACATTCATTACTCATTAATATACAAAAATTATATTCGGCCTTAGCACACAACTTGCTAGCCGATTCTTCTCCATCTAGCAACCAATGCACATATGTGCTCACTCAAAAATGCTAAAAAGAAGATTCAAGAATCATCAATCCACCATCACATGCATCATTAACAAGCTTCATATTTAGCATGCAATGGCATTAACACAAAATCTACCTAGGCCGAATATCATCCCCATGACATAGCAAAGATTTGAACCATGGGCTAATTAGAACTCAAGCTAGCAACTAAAAACATGCATGAATCTCATGGCACAACCTCAAACATACCTTGATCTAGATACAAGTATGGCCATACCTCCTCCTAATCCTCTTCCAAACCAAACATGAAGCAAGAACTCCTTCCTCCTTCCTTAGAATTTTCGGCCAAATGAAGATGAAAAAGGATGAACAAAATTTTCTCTTTTCTTTTCTTTAACTCACGGCAATGGGGGGGGAAACAACCACACACTTTTTTTTTGTTTTCATCATATTCCCTTTCATTATTTTATGCCCATGCTCCTTATTTTATTTTTTTCCACCCATGATGCACCAACACAACATGTCTATGACATGTCTTGCCCATCACACTTGGTCTACCATGCTTGTCATGGCCGGCCACTACTAATTAGGGGGAATTTGACATGCAAGTCCCCCCTTTTTATTTCATGCACTAATAGGTCCTTATGCTTCGACCTATCACATTTCAAAAATGTCGCACATAAGTCCTATTGACTAAATTCATATGCAATAGACTAAATCGAAGCTTGAAATTTTCACATATTCATAATTACATATTCTATACAATAAATATCACATTCAAACATTTCGGTGACTCGGTTTAGCGGTCCCGAAACCACTTCCCGACTAGGGTCAATTTTGGGCTGTGACATACTGCCTCGAATTTACGATTTTTTTGACCAGTTGAAAGGTGCCACAGTTTTCTCGAAGATTGATCTTTATTCTGGCTATTATCAATTACGAGTGAAAGATTTGGATGTGCCGAAAACTACATTTAGAACCAGGTCCGGTCACTATGAATTTCTTGTGATGCTGTTTGGTTTAACTAATGCACCTCCAGTATTTATGGATTTGATGAACAGAATCTTCAGATCGTATTTAGATAGATTTTTTGTGGTATTTATTGATGATATTTTGATATATTCTTGAGATGAGACTGAACATGCCGAGCATTTGAGAATTGTTCTGCAAACCTTGTCGGATAAACAATTATTAGCTAAATTTAGCAAATATGAGTAATGGCTTCGAGAAGTTGGATTTCTAGGACACATAATATCGGTTGAAGGCATCAGATTTGATCTGAGTAAAATTTCAGTGGCTGTTGACTAGAAACCACCGTGAAACATATCTGAAGTCAGGAGTTTTCTAGGATTAGCTGGTTATTACCAGATATTTGTAAAAAGGTTCTCGTCGATAGCTACACTGATGACGCAATTATCAGAGAAAGATGTGAAGTTTGAATGGTCTGATAAATGTCAACAAAGTTTTAACCAGTTGAAAGAATTGTTGATTGAAGCACCAGTTCTGGTTTAGCCTTAATCAGGTAAAGAACTTGTGATTTTTAGGGATGCATCATTGAATGGGTTAGATTGTGTTTTAATGCAAGAAGGAAAAACGATAACTTATGCTTCCAGAAGTTTGAATAAGTACCAGTGGTTTGCGAGTATCTCGATACATTTCTAGAGGAGTTACTTGGATTATCGCCGAATAGACAGGTCGAGTTTGCTATAGAACTTGTACCGAGAACATCAACGAGATCGATAACACCTTAGAGAATGGCTCCTATACAGTTAAAAGAGTTGAAAACACAGTTACAAGAATTGACAGACATGGGTTTTGCTCGACCTAGTTTTTCACCATGGGGTGCACTGGTTTTGTCTATTAAGAAAACAGATGGATCGATGAGATTATGCATTGATTACCCTCAGCTTCAAAAAAGTTACAATCAAGAACAAATATCCACTGCCTCGAATTTACGATTTGTTTGACCAGTTGCAAGGTGCCACAGTTTTCTCGAAGATTGATCTTTATTCTGGCTATTATCAATTACGAGTGAAAGATTTGGATATGCCGAAAACTACATTCAGAACCAGGTACGGACACTATGAATTTCTTGTGATCCTATTTGGTTTAACGGAAGCACCTACAGTATTTTATGGATTTGATGAACAGAATCTTCAGACCGTATTTAGATAGATTTGTTGTGGTATTTCTTGATGATATTTTGATATATTCTTGAGATGAGACTAAACAATACTCGATTTGGATGTGCTTAAAACTACATTTAGAACCAGGTCCGGACACTATGAATTTCTTGTGATGCTGTTTGGTTTAACTAACGCACCTCCAATATTTATGGATTTGATGAACAGAATCTTCAGACCGTATTTAGATAGATTTTTTATGGTATTTATTGATGATATTTTTATATATTCTTGAGATGAGACTGAACATGCCGAGCATTTGAGAATTGTTCTGCAAACCTTACCGGATAAAAAATTATTAGCTAAATTTAGCAAATATGAGTATTGGCTTCGAGAAGTTGGTTTTCTAGGACACATAATATCGGCTGAAGGCATCAGAGTTGATCTGAGTAAAATTTCAGTGGTTGTTGACAAGAAACCACCGTGAAACATATCTGAAGTCAGGCGTTTTCTAGGATTAGCTGGTTATTACCAGATATTTGTAAAAAGGTTCTCGTCGATAGCTACACTGATGACGCAATTATCAAAGAAAGATGTGAAGTTTGAATGGTCTGATAAATGTCAACAAAGTTTTAACCAGTTGAAAGCATTGTTGATTGAAGCACCAGTTCTGGTTTAGCCTTAATCAGGTAAAGAATTTGTGATTTTTAGGGATGCATCATTGAATGGGTTAGATTGTGTTTTAATGCAAGAAGGAAAAACGATAACTTATGCTTCTAGAAGTTTGAATAAGTACCAGTGGTTTGCGAGTATCTCGATACATTTCTAGAGGAGTTACTTGGATTATCGCCGAAGAGACAGGTCGAGTTTGCTATAGAACTTGTACCAAGAACATCACCGAGATCAATAACACCTTAGAGAATGGCTCATATACAGGTAAAAGAGTTGAAAGCACAGTTGCAAGAATTGACAGACATGGGTTTTTCTCGACCTAGTTTTTCACCATGGGGTGCACTGGTTCTGTCTATTAAGAAAACAGATGGATCGATGAGATTATGCATTGATTACCCTCAGCTTCAAAAAGTTACAATCAAGAACAAATATCCACTGCCTCGAATTTACGATTTGTTTGACCAGTTGAAAGGTGCCACAGTTTTCTCGAAGATTGATCTTTATTCTGGCAATTATCAATTACGAGTGAAAGATTTGGATGTGCCAAAAACAACATTTAGAACCAGGTACGGACACTATGAATTTCTTGTGATCCTGTTTGGTTTAACTGAAGCACCTACAGTATTTTATGGATTTGATGAACACAATCTTCAGACCGTATTTAGACAGATTTGTTGTGGTATTTATTGATGATATTTTGATATATTCTTGAGATGAGACTAAACAATGCTCGATTTGGATGTGCTTAAAACTACATTGAGAACCAGGTCCGGACACTATGAATTTCTTGTGATGCTGTTTGGTTTAACTAATGCACCTCCAGTATTTATGGATTTGATGAACAGAATCTTCAGACCGTATTTAGATAGATTTTTTGTGGTATTTATTGATGATATTTTTATATATTCTTGAGATGAGACTGAGCATGCCGAGCATTTGAGAATTGTTCTACAAACCTTGCCGGATAAACAATTAGTAGCTAAATTTAGCAAATATGAGTATTGGCTTCGAGAAGTTGGTTTTCTAGGACACATAATAACGGCTGAAGGCATCAGAGTTGATCTGAGTAAAATTTCAGTGGCTGTTGACTAGAAACCACCGTGAAACATATCTGAAGTCAGAAGTTTTCTAGGATTAGCTGGTTATTACCAGAGATTTGTAAAAAGGTTCTCAATGATAGCTACACTGATGACGCAATTATTACAGAAAGATGTGAAGTTTGAATGGTCTGATAAATGTCAACAAAGTTTTAACCAGTTGAAAGCATTGTTGATTGAAGCACCAGTTCTGGTTTAACCTGAATCAGGTAAAGAATTTGTGATTTTTAGGGATGCATCATTGAATGGGTTAGATTGTGTTTTAATGCAAGAAGGAAAAGCAGTAGCTTATGCTTCCAGAAGTTTGAATAAGTACCAATGGTTTGCGAGTATCTCGATACATTTCTAGAGGAGTTACTTGGATTATCGCCAAATAGACAGGTCGAGTTTGCTATAGAAATTGTATCGAGAACATCACTGAGATCGATAACACCTTAGAAATGGCTCCTATACAGTTAAAAGAGTTGAAAGCACAGTTGCACGAATTGACTGACATGGGTTTTGCTCGACCTAGTTTTTCACCTTGGGGTGCACTGGTTCTGTCTATTAAGAAAACGGACGGAACGATGAGATTATGCATTGATTACCCTCAGCTTCAAAAAGTTACAATCATGAACTATTATCCACTGCCTCGAATTTATGATTTTTTTGACCAACTGAAAGGTCCCTCGTATTCTCGAAGATTGATCTTTATTCTGGCTATTATAAATTACGAGTGAAAGATTTGGATGTGCCAAAAACTACATTTAGAACTAGATACGGACACTATGAATTTCTTGGGATCCTGTTTGGTTTAACTAAAGCACCTCCAGTATTTTATGGATTTGATGAACATAATCTTCAGACCGTATTTAGACAGATTTTGTTGTGGTATTTATTTAGGATCTTTTGATATATTCTTGAGATGAGACTGAAGAATGCTCGATTTGGATGTGCTTAAAACTACATTTTGCATCGGTCCGGACACTATGAATTTCTTGTGATGCCGTTTGGTTTAACTAATGCACCTCCAGTATTTATGGATTTGATGAATAGAATCTTCAGACCATATTTAGACATATTTTTTGTGGTATTTATTGATGATATTTTTATATATTCTTGAGATGAGACTGAACATGCCGAGCATTTGAGAATTGTTCTGCAAATCTTGCCGGATAAACAATTATTAGCTAAATTTAGCAAATATGAGTATTTGCTTCGAGAAGTTGGTTTTCTAGGACACATAATATCGGTTGAAGGCATCAGAGTTGATCTGAGTAAAATTTCAGTGGTTGTTGACTAGAAACCACAGTGAAACATATCTGAAGTCAGAAGTTTTCTAGGGTTAGCTGGTTATCACCAGAGATTTGTAAAAAGGTTCTCGTCGATAGCTACACTGATGACGCAATTATCAGAGAAAGATGTGAAGTTTGAATGGTCTGATAAATGTCAACAAAGTTTTAACTAGTTGAAAGAATTGTTGATTGAAGCACCAGTTCTGGTTTAGCCTTAATCAGGTAAAGAATTTGTGATTTTTAGGGATGCATCATTGAGGGTTAGATTGTGTTTTAATGCAAGAAGGAAAAACGATAACTTATGCTTCTAGAAGTTTGAATAAGTACCAGTGGTTTGCGAGTATCTCAATACTTTTCTAGAGGAGTTACTTGGATTATCGCTGAATAGACAGGTCGAGTTTGCTATAGAACTTGTACCGAGAACATCGCCGAGATCGATAACACCTTAGAGAATGGCTCCTATACAGTTAAAAGAGTTGAAAGCACAGTTGCAAGAATTGACAGACATGGGTTTTGCTCGACCTAGTTTTTCACCATGGGGTGCACTGGTTCTGTCTATTAAGAAAACAGACGGATCGATGAGATTATGCATTGATTACCCTCAGCTTCAAAAAGTTACAATCAAGAACAAATATCCACTGCCTCGAATTTACGATTTGTTTGACCAGTTGAAAGGTGCCACAGTTTTCTCGAAGATTGATCTTTATTCTGGCTATTATCAATTACGAGTGAAAGATTTGGATGTGCCGAAAACTACATTTAGAACCAGGTACGGACACTATGAATTTCTTGGGACCCTGTTTGGTTTAACTAAAGCACCTCCAGTATTTTATGGATTTGATGAACAGAATCTTCAGACCGTATTTAGACAGATTTGTTGTGGTATTTATTGATGATATTTTGATATATTCTTGAGATGAGACTAAACAATGCTCGATTTGGATGTGCTTAAAACTACATTTAGCACCAGGTCCAGACACTATGAATTTCTTGTAATGTTGTTTGGTTTAACTAATGCACCTCCAGTATTTATGGATTTGATGAATAGAATCTTCAGACCATATTTAGACATATTTTTTGTGGTATTTATTGATGATATTTTTATATATTCTTGAGATGAGACTGAACATGCCGAGCATTTGAGAATTGTTCAGTAAACCTTGCCGGATAAACAATTATTAGCTAAATTTAGCAAATATGAGTATTGGCTTCGAGAAGTTGGTTTTCTAGGACACATAATATCGGTTGAAGGCATCAGAGTTGATCTGAGTAAAATTTCAGTGGCTGTTGACTAGAAACCACCGTGAAATATATCTGAAGTCAGAAGTTTTCTATGATTAGCTGGTTATTACTAGAGATTTGTAAAAAGGTTCTCGATGATAGCTACACTGATGACGCAATTATTACAGAAAGATGTGAAGTTTGAATGGTCTGATAAATGTCAACAAAGTTTTAACCAGTTGAAAGCATTATTGATTGACGCACCAGTTCTGGTTTAGCCTGAATCAGGTAAAGAATTTGTGATTTTTAGGGATGCAGCATTGAATGGGTTAGATTGTGTTTTAATGCAAGAAGGAAAGCGGTAGCTTATGCTTCCAGAAGTTTGAATAAGTACCAGTGGTTTGCGAGTATCTCGATACATTTCTAGAGGAGTTACTTGGATTATCACCGAATAGACAGGTCGAGTTTGCTATAGAACTTGTACCGAGAACATCACTGACATCGATAACACCTTAGAGAATGGCTCCTATAGAGTTAAAAGAGTTGAAAGCACAGTTGCACCAATTGACTGACATGGGTTTTGCTCGACCTAATTTTTCACCTTGGGGTGCACTAGTTCTGTCTATTAAGAAAACAGACGGATCAATGAGATAATGCATTGATTACCCTCAGCTTCAAAAATTTACAATCAAGAACAAATATCCACTGCCTCGAATTTACGATTTGTTTGACCAGCTGAAAGGTGCCACAGTATTCTCGAAGATTGATCTTTATTCTGGCTATTATCAATTACGAGTGAAAGATTTGGATGTGCCGAAAACTACATTTAGAACCAGGTACAGACACTATGAATTTCTTATGATCCTGTTTGTTTTAACTAATGCACATCCAGTATTTATGGATTTGATGAATAGGATGTTCAGACCGTATTTAGACAGATTTGTTATGGTATTTATTGATGATATTTTGATATATTGTTGAGATGAGACTGAACAATGCTCAATTTCGATGTGCTTAAAACTACATTTAGAACCAGGTACGGACACTATGAATTTCTTGTGATGCTGTTTGGTTTAACTAATGCACCTCCAGTATTTATGGATTTGATGAACAGAATCTTCAGACCATATTTAGACATATCTTTTGTGGTATTTATTGATGATATTTTTATATATTCTTGAGATGAGACTGAACACGCCGAGCATTTGAGAATTGTTCAGCAAACCTTACCGAATAAGCAATTATTAGGTAAATTTAGCAAATATGAGTATTGGCTTCGAGAAGTTGGTTTTGTAGGACACAAAGTATCTGCTGAAGGCATCAGAGTTGATCTGAGTAAAATTTCAGTGGTTGTTGACTAGAAACCACCATGAAACATATCTGAAGTCAGAAGTTTTCTAGGATTAGTTGGTTATTACCAGATATTTGTAAAAAGGTTCTCGATGATTGCTACACTGATGACGCAATTATTATAGAAAGATTTGAAGTTTGAATGGTCTGATAAATGTCAGCAAAGTTTTAACCAGTTGAAAACATTGTTGATTGAAGCACCAGTTCTGGTTTAGCCTGAATCAGGTAAAGAATTTGTGATTTTTAGGGATGCATCATTGAATGGGTTAGATTGTGTTTTAATGCAAGAAGGAAAACCGATAGCTTATGCTTCCAGAAGTTTGAATAAGTACTAGTGGTTTGCGAGTATCTCGATACATTTCTAGAGGAGTTACTTGGATTATCGCCGAATAGACAGGTCGAGTTTGCTATAGAACTTGTACCGAGAACATCACTGACATAGATAACACCTTAGAGAATGGCTCCTATACAGTTAAAAGAGTTGAAAGCACTGTTGCAAGAATTGATAGACATGGGTTTTGCTCGACCCAGATTTTCACCTTGGGGTGCACTGGTTCTGTCTATTAAGAAAACGGACGGATCGATGAGATTATGCATTTATTACCCTCAGCTTCAAAAAGTTACAATCAAGAACAAATATCCACTGCCTTGAATTTACGATTTGTTTGACCAGCTGAAAGGTGCCACAGTGTTCTTGAAGATTGATCTTTATTCTGGCTATTATCAATTACGAGTGAAAGATTTGGATGTGCCAAAAACTACATTTAGAACCAGGTACGGACACTATGAATTTCTTGTGATCCTGTTTGGTTTAACTGAAGCACCTCCAGTATTTTATGGATTTGATGAACAGAATCTTCAGACCGTATTTAGACAGATTTGTTGTGGTATTTATTGATGATATTTTGATATATTCTTGAGATAAGACTAAACAATGCTTGATTTGGATGTGCTTAAAACTACATTTAGAACTAGGTCCGGACACTATGAATTTCTTGTGATGCTGTTTGGTTTAACTAATGCACCTCCAGTATTTATGGATTTGATGAACAGAATCTTCAGACCGTATTTAGATAGATTTTTTGTGGTATTTATTGATGATATTTTTATAGATTCTTGAGATGAGACTGAGCATGCCGAGCATTTGATAATTGTTCTTCAAACCTTGCCAGATAAACAATTATTAGCTAAATTTAGCAAATATGAGTATTGGCTTCGAGAAGTTGGTTTTCTAGGACACATAATATCGGCTGAAGGCATCAGAGTTGATCTGAGTAAAATTTCAGTCGCTGTTGACTAGAAACCACCGTGAAACATATCTGAAGTCAGAAGTTTTCTAGGATTAGCTGGTTATTACCAGATATTTGTAAAAACGTTCTCGACAATAGCTACACTGATGACGCAATTATCAGAGAAAGATGTGAAGTTTGAATGGTCTGATAAATGTCAACAAAGTTTTAACCAGTTGAAAGCATTGTTGATTGAAGCACCAGTTCTGGTTTAGCCTTAATCAGGTAAAGAATTTGTGATTTTTAGGGATGCATCATTGAATGGGTTAGATTGTGTTATAATGCAAGAAGGAAAAACGATAACTTATGCTTCCAGAAGTTTGAATAAGTACCAGTGGTTTGCGAGTATCTCGATACATTTCTAGAGGAGTTGTCGAATAGACAGGTCGAGTTTGCTATAGAACTTGTACCGAGAACATCACTGACATCGATAACACCTTAGAGAATGGCTCCTATACAGTTAAAAGAGTTGAAAGCACAGTTGCAAGAATTGACAGACATGGGTTTTGCTCGACCCAGTTTTTCATCTTGGGGTGCACTAGCTCTGTCTATTAAGAAAATGGACGGATAGATGAGATTATGTATTGATTACCCACAGCTTCAAAAGGTTACAATCAAGAACAAATATCCACTGCCTCAATTTACGATTTGTTTGACCAGCTGAAAGGTGCCACAGTGTTCTCGAAGACTGATCTTTAGAACCAGGTACGGACACTATGAATTTCTTGTGATCCTGTTTGGTTTAACTAATGCACCTCTAGTATTTATGGATTTGATGAATAGAATCTTCAGACCGTATTTAGACAGATTTGTTGTGGTATTTATTGATGATATTTTGATATATTATTGAGATGAGACTAAACAATGCTCGATTTGGATGTGCTTAAAACTACATTTAGAACCAGGTACGGACACTATGAATTTCTTGTGATGCTGTTTGGTTTAACTAATGCACCTCCAGTATTTATGTATTTGATGAATAGAATCTTCAGACCGTATTTAGACAGATTTTTTGTGGTATTTATTGATGATATTTTTATATATTCTTGAGATGAGACTGAACACGCCGAGCATTTGAGAATTGTTTTGCAAACCTTGCTGGATAAACAATTATTAGCTAAATTTAGCATATATGAGTATTGGCTTCAAGTAGTTGGTTTTCTAGGACACATAGTATCTGCTGCAGGCATCAGAGTTGATCTGAGTAAAATTTCAGTGGCTATTGACTAGAAACCACCGTGAAACATATCTGAAGTCAGAAGTTTTCTAGGATTAGCTGGTTATTGCCAGAGATTTGTAAAAAGGTTCTCGATGATAGCTACACTAATGACATAGCTACTATAGAAAGATGTGAAGTTTGAATGGTCTGATAAATGTCAGCGAAGTTTTAACCAGTTGAAAGCATTGTTGATTGAAGCACCAGTTCTGGTTTAGCCTAAATCAGGTAAAGAATTTGTGATTTTTAAGGATGCATCATTGAATGGGTTAGATTGTGTTTTAATGCAAGAAGGAAAAGCGGTAGCTTATGCTTCCAGAAGTTTGAATAAGTACCAGTGGTTTGCGAGTATCTCGATACATTTCTAGAGGAGTTACTTGGATTATCGCCAAATAGACAGGTCGAGTTTGCTATAGAACTTGTACCGAGAACATCACTGACATTGATAACACCTTAGAGAATGGCTCCTATACAGTTAAAAGAGTTGAAAGCACAGTTGGAAGAATTGATAGACATGGGTTTTGCTCGACCCAGTTTTTCACCTTGGGGTGCACTGGTTCTGTCTATTAAGAAAACGGAGGAATCGATGAGATTATGTATTGATTACCCACAGCTTCAAAAAGTTACAATCAAGAACAAATATCCACTGCCTTGAATTTACGATTTGTTTGACCAGCTGAAAGGTGCCATAGTGTTCTCAAAGACTGATCTTTAGAACGAGGTACGGACACTATGAATTTCTTGTGATCCTGTTTGGTTTAACTAATGCAGCTCCAGTATTTATGGATTTGATGAATAGAATCTTCAGATCGTATTTAGACAGATTTGTTGTGGAATTTATTGATGATATTTTGATATATTATTGAGATGAGACTGAATAATGCTCGATTTGGATGTGCTTAAAACTATATTTAGAACCAGGTACGGACACTATGTATTTCTTGTGATGCTGTTTGGTTTAACTAATGCACCTCCAGTATTTATGGATTTGATGAATAGAATCTTTAGACCGTATTTAGAGAGATTTTTTGTGGTATTTATTGATGATATTTTTAAATATTCTTGAGATGAGACTGAACACGCCGAGCATTTGAGAATTGTTCTGCAAACCTTGCCGGATAAACAATTATTAGCTAAATTTAGCAAATATGAGTATTGGCTTCAAGTAGTTGGTTTTCTAGGACACATAGTATCTACTGAAGGCATCAGAGTTGATCTGAGTAAAATTTCAGTGGCTATTGACTAGAAACCACCGTGAAACATATCTGAAGTCAGAAGTTTTCTAGGATTAGCTGGTTATTGCCAGAGATTTGTAAAAAGGTTCTCGATGATAGCTACACTAATGACATAGCTACTATAGAAAGATGTGAAGTTTGAATGGTCTGATAAATGTCAGCAAAGTTTTAACCAGTTGAAAGCATTGTTGATTGAAGCACCAGTTCTGGTTTAGCCTGAATCAGGTAAAGAATTTGTGATTTTTAGGGATGCATCATTGAATGGGTTAGATTGTGTTTTAATGCAAGAAGGAAAAGTGATAGCTTATGCTTCCAGACAGTTAAAGTTGCACGAGAAAAACTATCTGACACATGACTTAGAGTTGGCAGTTATTGTGTTTGTGTTGAGAATTTAGCGACACCATTCATTTAGTGAAAAATGTCACATATTTACTGATCACAAGATTTTAAAGTATTTGCTGCCACAGAAAAATGACGGCGTAGATGGCTCAAACTGTTGAAGGATTATGAGTTAGTTATTGATTATCATCCGGGAAAAGAAAACGTAGTTGCAGATGCACTAAGTAAACAGTCTTTGTATGCTTTGTGAGCGATGAATACTCGATTTTCATTGTCTGATGATGGCTTGATCTTAGCTGAGTTAAAAGCTAAACCGATGTCTTTACAACAAATTTGTAAAGATCAGAAATGTGATAGTAAATTGTTAGACAAGCGGGTACAGCGTGAGTTGACTTCTAATTCAGAATTTAAGATAAGACCCGATGATTGTTTGTTGTTCAGAGGTAGAGTTTGTGTGCCGAAGAATCCATAGATTATATACAAAATTTTGCAGGAAACTCATAGTGGTAGCTTGTCTATTCATCCCGGGAGCAATAAAATGTACAGTGATTTGAGACAGATGTACTGGTGGCCGGGAATGAAATGTGAGATTTCTGACTTTATATCCAGATGTTTGATATGTCAGTTAATTAAAGCCATCATGTACCTTTAGGACTGTTACAGCTAGTGATGATAATGGAGTGGAAATGGGATAGAGTTACTATGGATTTCATATAGAGGTTACCCCTATCTCCAAAAAAGAAAGATGCTATTTGGGTTATTGTTGATCATTTGATGAAGTCTGCACATTTTATTCTGGTACGTACAGATTTCTCACTTGACAGATTAGCTGAATTATATGTTTCTAAGATTGTTAGATTACACGGAGTGCCAATCTCCATTATTTCGAATAGAGATTCGCAGTTTACATCACAATTCTGGAGAAAATAACATAAAGCTCTAGGTACGCAGTTGTATTTTAGCAATGCATTTCAGCCTCAGACTGATGGTTAGTCCGAGAGAGTGATTTAGATTCTCGAAGATATGTTTTGTTGCTATGTTTTAGAGTTCGAAGGCAACTGGGAGAAATATTTACCGTTGGTCGAATTCGCGTATAATAATAGTTTCCAGTCGATAATAAAAATGGCACTGTATGAAGCTCTGTATGGTCATCGAACTCCGTTATACTGGACTGATCTCAGTGAGAAAAAGATACACGGGGTTGACTTGATTCACGAAACTGTGGAAAAAGTGAAAGTGATCCGAGATAGCTTAGGAAAAAGTGAAACTGAGGAAAAAGCAGCTTCAGATCGTTAGAAATCTTATGCAAATCTTAAACTTAAAGATATAGTGTTTCAAGTCGGCGACAGAGTATTTTTGAAAGTTTCGCCTAGAAGAAAATTCTTCGATTAGGTTGTAAAGGAAAACTGAGTCCGCAATTTCTCGGGCCGTATCAGATTATTGAGAGAATCGGACATGTTGCATACCAATTAGCTTTACCATCAGAACTTGAAAATTTCCACAATGTCTTTTACGTGTCTATGTTACGAAGGTACTGATCTAACCCTTCACATGTTATCTCCCCAACGGATGTCGAGATTTAGCCTGATATGACACGCAGTGAAGAACGGATCAGAATTCTAGCACGAGGTAAAAGAGTTGAGAAATAAAAACATAGCTTTAGTAAAAGTTCTCTGGCAATGACACAGAATAAAAGAAACTACTTGCGAACTTGAGGAAGCTATGAGAAACCAATCTTTGAACCTCTTTTTTGGTAAGACATTCGGGGACGAAAATCTCTTTAAGGGGGGAGAGTTGTAACAGTGGAAACACGAAAATATACACACTTTTCCATGCCTTTTTTAACTCAAATTGATGTAATTTCGGTAAAATTCTTGTCGAAAAATATATAATAATTAAATTGCACTCAACTTATGAAAATGTGGAATTTTAATTAATTTTATATCAAATTTTGATTAATTTTGATTATTTTCGACAAATTTTCACAAAGGGCGAAAATTGGCTCGGCAGATACTACTAGAAACATAAAACCGAGAAGCAATTTTGAAGCATCAAGGAAAATTAATTTTTCAGACGAAGATAGTCCAAATTATGTGTATTAATTCATAATATAATTAATTTTAATTTTAAACCAATTTAATTTGGATTAAATAAATTATTATTAATTAATTATAAAAAGTAGCCTAGTTGAGTTGAACCAAGAAACCCAATCCAACTGAGCACTGGGCAGCCCAAAACCGTACCACATGCTTACCGAATTAACTTGTTTGGCTAATTATTTGGCTTGCAAAATGGCCCTTGAAAACTCCTTCAATTTGCATTCAAACCCCTCCACTATTCATGCCTTTTAAGATTTGCCCATACCTAAAAATAGCATATTTGAAATCTTCAAACCTGCCACATGTGTGGCCGGCCATAGGGAGAGTCTTTGGCTGCTAATTTTGGCTATTTTTAGCAGTCTTCTAAACCTATAAATACCCCATTGGCTGCTCACTTCAAACACATCTCAAAACCATTCATTCTTCACTTCTCTCTCACTTTACTCTCTTCATTGTTCTTCACTTTCTTCCCCATTCTCTTGCTGATTTCACCTCTTGAGAAAGAGTCATTCAACAACCATTTGGAGTAGCATTCAAGTGTTTATGGAAGCATCGGTTCCACAAGAACAAGCGGAGAAGGAGAAGCGGAGCAAACTAGTCAAGCCTCCGAGAAACACTAGATTTGATTCTTGTTCCTTATGCTTTTAATTTTATTGTTGTTGTTATGAACATGTTTATGAATATTTTTGATGTTGATATTTTTAATTTAATTAATATGAATTAAATTTAATTCGTATTAGGTTGATTGCATTTCGTCTACTTGAGTTATTAAAATTGTGTTTGTGTTGTTATAGGCCTTAGTAAGATGTTTGATTAAGTAAAACCATGACTAAGTTATTCTTGCATTACAATTGTAAGGTAACTAAAGAATTAATTATTTAAATGGATTGAAATTGTAATTAATTGGCACGTTACTTTATCAGTGCATGTTTAATCATCTAAGGTAGCTAAGGGTTAAATTAGCAACGGTATCTAATGATACATTAGCCTTGCATAACTTGCAATATTATTGTGATTAAACTGTTTCAATGTAGAAATACATTGTTACCTCGCATAATCTTTTATGTGCTTATGAGATTGAATTAATTGTTTGAATTGGCATAGAGATATGTACAAGAGATTATCTTAATTTCATAAGTATGTATGTGCATTAACACATTTGCTTATTAAAATTTGTTTAATCGGTTGAATTGACATAGAGATATAGTCAAGAGATAAATGGATTTTGGTAGGTAAGTATGTTCATAAGTTAGCAAATTACCGAGTTGTCGTGAATTTATTTGTAACAACATAAACATGAGTTTAATAATTCTAAGTTAAGAAATGTAATTAACCTAACACAATTATGTCATCTTGATTAAAATCATCTTTTGAAATCGTGCATTGAAACTTTTATTTTATTTTTATTTATTTTACTTAGTTAAAGTTCTAGTTTTTAATCACCTTCTAAAATCAAAATATTTTTCTTCACCAAAGTGTTTTGAAATTGTATTCATAAATAATTCTTTTCACAGTCACTATGGGTACGATAACTCGACATTTACTTGTCACTTTATTACTTGTCGCGATTGTGTACATTTGCACATTTTCGTCGTTTCAAATTTTTAGCATCATTGTCGGGGACTGTTTTAAAAGACATTATTTATCAAATTGTTAACTTTTCATTTTGGTCTATTTTTTTCTGTTAAATTTTAATTCCATTTTTTTGTTTGTTTGTTTCAAGTGTTTATGAGTATTGATCAAATTATTGACTTACTCCCCGTAGACCCTGAAATTGAAAGAACTTTCTGACAAAAGAAAAGACAAGTGAACCAAAGAAGGACCAAAGATATGAATTTCGAAACTCTAAACCAAAATCCAGAAGGAACATTCACTTATAATACTCACAATCCGATCATTGTTGCCAATGATAGATGTTGTGCCATTCAACAATATGCCATTCCTCTATTCAACATGCTCAATCCGAGTATTAAGATACCCAAAATCGAGACACAATAATTCGAGCTGAAGCCAATCATGTTTCAAATGTTGCAAAATATGGGTCAATTTAGTGGGATTCCTATTGAAGATCCACATCTTCATCTTTGACTATTCATGGAAGTGACTGACTCATTTAAACTAGGCGGGGTGACTGAGGACGCCTTGAGGCTGAGATTATATCCATACTCCTTAAGAGATAGAGCACAAGCGTGGTTGAACTCCCTACCGTCTGGTTCCATAACTACATGGCAAGAGTTGGTTGAACGAATTGAAATCACTTCATTTCGACAACTTGATGAAGAATCTTTATATGAGGCATGAGAGCTATTCAAGGAGTTATTACAAAAATGCCTTCATCGTAGCATTTCTTGTTGCGTTCAAATAGAAACTTTCTATATTGGTCTCAATATTCATACTAGAATGACGGTGGATGATTCGGTAAATGGAGCCAATCTTTCTAATTCTTATAACGATGCTTACGAGATTATTGAAAGAATTTTTCAGAATAACTATCAGTGGTCAACCAACAAAGTAACCTCAGAAAGACGAGCAACAAGAGTACATGAAGCGGACACACTTGCTTCTTTGGCAGCCCAAGTATCCTCTATGTCTTCTATGCTTAAGAACATAATTGTTAATGGTTTCAATGGTAATCTAACGGTTCAGTAATTGAACCAGTTCGAGGACATTTCTTGTGAATATTATGGAGATGGCTATTTCTTTAAAAAATTTCCATCTAATCAATAGTCGAAATATTACATGGGAAATCAAAATTAGAATGGTCCACATTCAAATTCTTACAACTCTTCATGGCATAATCATCCAATTTCTCCATTGAGTAATCAACGGGCAGACCATAGCGACTCTTTTATGTCATTTTGACCAAATTATCTACTAGAATATTCTCAACAAGTGCAACAACCCACACCAAATGAATCTTCAAGTAATCTTGAGAATTTGCTGAAGGAGTACATAGCGAAGAATGATGAACTAATCCAATCCCAAGCAGCAACATTGAAGAATTTAGGAAACCAAGTGAAACACCTAGCCAATGTGCTCAAAAGCAGACCCTAAGGTATTTGGCCGAGTGATACAGAAAATCTGAAAAGCACAAGCAAAGAGTATTGCAAAATTGTCACTTTACAAATTGGGAAGACATGGGAACCCAAAGCTGTCGAGGTTGAAGATAAGCTTATTGTAGCTCAAGGCAAAAAGGAATTTCAAATGAGTGTTGAAACTCTTGTTCCACAAAGGTTAGATACGGTAGTCCCTGATGAGGTAAACTCTAAACCAGTTAGTTCTGATTACCTAACACTCTTGTCAGATACAGAAAAATTTCCACAGAAGAGTTGTCCGGTTAAAACTAAGATTCCACTACTGCCATATCCTCAACGATTCCAAAAATAGCAAAATGATATTCAGTTGAAAGAAATCTTTGATGACGAGGTGACTTTTAATGACTTCGATGCTGCTAAATGCGCAGATATAGTTGAAGACTACTCTGCTATTTCCAAGATGGAATCGCTGGCTTCTATAGGATTGGAGCTCAATTCTTTAGACGATCCGTTAGAACATATTCTACAGGAGGATTCACCAAGTGATGATGAAGACAATGAATGTTTGGCTTGGTTAGAAGCTATTTGAAGGAATTCACTCAAGAAGTTCCACTCGAATCATTAGAGTTATCATTTCAGGAGTATACACAACCAAAGCTGTTGATTGAAGAGCAAGCTAAATTGGAACTGAAGATTTTGTCTCCTCATTTTAAATATGACTATTTGGGTTTGTCTTTGACTTTACCTGTCATTATTTCAGTTGAGTTCACCAAAGATCAAGAAGAAGAGACATTTGTGATTTTGGAAAGGCACAAGAAAGGTACTGGATGGATTATTTCACATATTTGACTCACGGGTTTGAGGATTTGTAGGAATTATAGGAAGTTAAACAAGGCCACCAGGAAAGATCATTACGGGTTTTCTTTCCCTAATAAGATGTTGGACAAATTTGACGGGAAAGAATATGATTACTTTCTGATGGTTATGGTTGGTATGACAAATGGTCATTTGACACCACCATGGTCAATGACGATACTGAATAAAATGGAGGGAGTTCTCTTCACTTTCTCTATCGTTATTTTATATATTTAGTTTTTTTTCTCATTTGAATAAAATGGTAGACTTAGATAAAATTTTCTTTGGTTCATTACATTAATTAAAACCCTGTCTACGAGATTGGGACTTAAGCGCGAACATCTGTGACCCCTCTAGTCTTTCCTGGGAGTTTAATTTAATGTAATTTTTTGAAAAATATTCTTCTTAGTAGGCCAAAGTATTTAAGCATTTTTTTGTTAAATAAAGGGTCAACTTTTAAGCCAAGCACTAATTTCATTGAGTGTTTTTTTATTTACTTTTAGTACAGTAGCTTAGGATCCAAACAGGAGCTGCCATTTGCGTAAGGCACTGCTAGGAAGGGAAATATTCAACCATTTTCCGCACAAACCTATAGCCCTTATCTTGCTCCACCTCTACTCCCAAGTAGCCCAATAGTGCATCTCACTTAACCCCTTAATGTTGCAGCCCTTAACTCCCATAATCACCACCCCAAACACCTTCATTCGAAGTCACCAAATACCGCACCTAAACTATCCTTAAAACTACCACCCTCTTCAACTCTAAACCTTACCCTCAGCTACTCACCCACCTGCTCAAAACTGAAACCACCCTTAACAGATTTCCTAAGTTCGATGCTGAGAGTCCCTTTATCTAACACCATTCCACGAAGTGAACAGTTTGGTATAATGGCTATGCTGCAACACATGTAGTTGCAGGAACAAGATTACTAGAGAGACTAAAAAATATGGGATGACTCAATCAGAGATGCATTTAAAATATATATTCCATAACCCGTTTGTTTTTGTGCCTGAATTTCTAGACTCTATACTCGAACCATGGACTCCAATGTAGAAGAAGGAAAAATATGAGTTAGATTTTGAGGGATCTGCAAATAAATAAAAAGGGGGATCTTTACTTTATTTTATTTTCTTTCCTATGTTATTTAATGTTTTAGGATTAGGTTCTATTAGGATTTTTATTTTTCGCATAATAAAACAAGAGGTGGAAATCATAAATAAAAATGAACAAGCTGCAAAGTACAAAGTGTGGCAATATATATATAAATGTCTAGGATTGGATCCAGAGAGAGCTTGGTACTTAAGCAATCAAATTGACTCACCTCCTCTTTTCTAGAATTCTACCTGGTGTATAGTATCTATTCACTTTTAACAATGAAGACATTGCTCATCTTAAGTAGGGGACCAAAAAATTGAAATTATTTCCTCTCAGAATAAAGTTTTCTTTTAATTATGATTAGGATATATTTTGTTCAAAAAAATTTGAAATTTTGTTAAGTATGCTAAATTTCAGTATAAATAAAGTTTGATTATTTCAATAATTGTTATGTTAGCTTAATAATGACATAAATTTATTTTTAATAAAGCATGCAAATCATACCATAAAATTTTTAGTTCCTTAGGAAAGTTAGGCATGCATGAAAGTTTAAGTCTCTAGAATTGACTTAGTAGTTTCTTGAGACGAAATCCTAGGAAGCATGGAATGTTGAAAATGATTTAGGCAACTTTTGTTTAGACCGTTTGAGCCTTTCAAGCCAACCATGATGAATTTTTATCCCTTCTAACCCAACTTTGAGACTATATGGCCTAATTTTATTTCAACCCTTGCAATATTTAGCCTTCACTTTTCTCTTAATTATCTTTAAATTGTCCCAAACACTAGACTTGGTACTATTCCAAACATTCTTCAAAACTAAGTTTGGGGGAGTTGAAAAGAAGTATCAAATGCTCAAAAAAAATTTGTAGTACATACAACAAAATGCTCATGAAAAAAAAAGAGAGAAGAACATACATACTTGAAAGAAAATAGATGTACAAAAGAGCATGTGAAAGCAAAGTAAGTTGGTCTATTGAAGGTAAATATTTTGAAGGTCCGATTGAAGTTGATTTTAGGATTTTTGGCCTAAATTTATGTATCATTTACCTACTTCTAGCCTAGCCACATTACAACCTTTTTAAAGACCTATTGATTCAAGTTTCTATGCTACCTACATTAGTGGAGAGAAATTGCTATGTTCAACTTATAAGGCATAATTTAAACTTAATGATCGCAGCTTAATCTTGAATAAGGGAATAAAATCAAATTGATAGGGATTTAACATGTCTTTATTAGGAAGCATTTAGTCTATTTTTGCTATCATAAGAATAATTGCGATTAATTTGAATGATATGTATACTTAAGTAGCATAAATCTCAAAATTCTTGTTCTTGAGCATAAGTATACCGAATTCATAATTTTAGGAAGAATGTTGTTCTGAAGAAATTTTTCAAAGGTCTTTCCGAGAAATTCTTTTCAAATTTGTGCATTACTCAAGATGACTAATGAAATAAGTTTGAGGGTGTGGATTACTCAGGACGAGTAATGAAATAATTTTAGGGGTGTGGAAACACGAAAATATACAACTTTTTCACTCACTTTTTAACTCAAATTCATGCAGTTTCAGTAAAATTCTTGTTGAAAAAATATATAAAAATTATAAAATAATTAAATTGCACAAAAATTATGAAAATTTTTAATTTTAATTAATTTTATATCAAATTTTTATTAATTTTAATTATTCTTGACAGGTTTGCAGAAAGGGCGAAAAACGACTCGGCAGACACTGCTAGAAGCGCAAAACTAAGAAGCAATTTTGAAGCATCAAGGCGAATTAATTTTTTAGCCTAAGACAGTGCAAATTATGTATATTAATTCATAATATAATTAATTTTAATTTTAATCCAATTTAATTTGGGTTAAATAAATTGTTATTAATTAATTATGAAAAGTAGCCCAGTTGAGCTGAACCGAGAAAACTGATCCAACCGAGCCCTGGGCAGCCCAAAATCATCCCACATGCTGACCCAATCAGCTTGTTTGGCTGATTATTTGGCTTGCAAAATGTCCCTTTAAGACTCCTTCAATTTGCATTCAAGCCCCTCCACTATTCATGCCTTTCAAGATTTGCCCCTACCTAAAAATAGCATGTTTGAAATATTCAAGCATGCCACATGTGTTGCTGGCCATAGGGGGGAGTCTTTGGCTACTGATTTTGGCTACTTTTAGCAGCCTTCTCAACCTATAAATACCCTATTGGCTGCTCACTTCAAACACATCTCAAAACCATTCATTTTTCACTTCTTTCTCACTTTTTTCTCTTCATTGTTCTTCAATTTCTTCCCATTCCCTTGTCGATTTTACCTATTGAAAAAGAGTCATTAAACCACCATTTGGAGCAGCATTCAAGTGCTCATGGAAGACTCAGTTCAACAAGAACAAGCTAGAAGGAGATGCGAAGCAAACTAGTCAAGCCTCGGAGAAACACTAGATTTGATTCTTGTTCCTTATCCTTTTAATTTTGTTGTTGTTGTTATGAACATGCCTATGAATATTTGTGATGTTTATATGTTTAATTTAATTAATATGGCTTAAATTTAATTCGTGTTAGGGTGATTACAATTTTATTAAAATTGTTTTTGTGTTGTTATAGGTCTCAGTAAGATGTTTGATTAAGGAAAACCATGGCTAAGTTATTTTTGCATTACAATTGTAAGGTAACTAATGAATTAATTATTTAAACGAATAGAAATTGCAATTAATTGACACGATACTTAATCAGCGCATGTTTAATCATCTAAGGTAGCTGAGGGTTAAATTAGCAACTGTATCTAATGATACATTAGCCTTGCATAACTTGCAATATTATTGTGATTAAACTGTTTCAATGTAGAAATACATTGTTACCTTGCCTATTCTTTTATGTGTTTATGAGATTCAATTAATTGTTTGAATTGGCATAGAGATTTATACAAGAGATTATTTTAATTTCATAAGTATGTATGTGCATTAACACATTTGCTTATTAAAATTTGTTTAATCGGTTGAATTGACATAGAGATATAGTCAAAAGATAAATGGATTTCGGTAGGTAAGTATGTTCATAAGTTAGTAAATTACCAAGTTGCCGTGAATTTATTTGTAACAACATAAACATGAGTTTAATAATTCTAAGTTAAGAAATGTAATTAATCTAACACAATTATGACATCTTGATTAAAATCATCTTTTGAAATCGTGCTTTGGAACTTTTATTTTATTTTTATTTATTATACTTAAAATTCTAGTTTTTAATCACCTTCTGAAATCAAAATATTTTTCTTCACCAAAGTGTTTGGAAATTACATTCATAAATAAATCTTCTCACAGTCCATGTGGGTAAGATAACTCGACATTTACTTGTCAGTTTATTACTTGTTGCAATTGTGTACACTTACACATTTCTGTCGTTCGAAACAACCCATTTTTCAGTGGAATCGGAATAGTGGTTTTGGGACCAGAAATCCGAAGTTAGAAAATTTATTGTATTATTATTTTATGATCTATAGCGTGATAGTATTACCGTAGAAAAATTTCGTTAAGAAATTTTACCGTTTACATGTTCAATTTGATAAAAAGGACTAAATCGCGTCAAGTGCAAAAGTTGAGTTCTATTAGATAAAGGTATTAAATAGCTATAGAACTTTAAAGTAGAGCTCCCTATATGGTAATTAGCCCATTAATGAGTTAGTGGTTGATAATGGCTTGGTATTTTGCGTAATTATTAAATGTTTTAAAGGTTAATTTTGGAAATTACTAAATAAAGGTTAATTAAAATAAAACAAAAAGTTTCATCATCTTCCATTATCTATTTTGCAACGAAAAAGTCAAGGGAGGAAGCCATTTTTGAATGCTTCATTCAGCCGTCTCTATTTCTTCATTTAGGTATGAAATTTTAATTTATTTTTAATGATTTTTATGTTTATGGGATCGTTGTACCTTAATCTAGCTAGCTCGGGGACTAATTTGTGAAAATTTTAAAGTATTTGAGTTTTTCCATTGATGAACATGTTAGGGTTTTGAAGTTTAATGGTAGAAAATGAATGGTTGTTGTTAGATAAACAACTTTTGTAAAGGAATTTTTGATGAAATTATCAATTAGGAATTAAATTAAAAAATGTGATAAATTTTGTGGTAAAATTGTGAATTTGTGAAAGATGTGGGCTGTTGTAAACATCTATATAATTCGGCTATGATGGGTTGTAATGAAATTGTGCAAATTTCCATTTTTATGAGATAAGGGCTAAATTGTAAAAAAAATTAAAAGTACAAGGGAAAAATGGTAATTTTGCCAGAATTATTTGTTGGACTAAATTGAATATGAATTATATTGAATAGAGTTAAATTCATTCGTATAGATCCAGTTAGACCTCGTACAGAGTTAGACCGAGGCAAAGAGAAAATCTCAGATTAGTCATCTTCGTATCTACAAACACTCGTCGAGGTAAGTTCATGTAATTAAATTGTGTAATTATATGTTTTATTTGAACTAGATGTATGTTATTTGAATTATCATTATATATGAATATTGATCGCATATCCGACAACGTAGGACGATTACCAAGCCTTGTTTGAACCTTAGGAATCCATAGGATACAAATGACATGTATTAGGGTTACTGATTTCAGCTCTTATGAGCTTACCTTTATTCAGCTCGTATGAGCTTACTATAATTCATCTTGGAGGAGCTTACCGCTATTCAGCTCGTACGAGCTTATCGTTATTCAGCTTAGAGGAGCTTACCATTTACAGCTCGTATGAGCACACATGTACATGAATTGACGGATTATAGTTCAATAAACCTCGTGTGTACTACCCTTGTATCCAATGATATTCTAAATGGTTCAACGGGTATTGTTCTGTTACAAGATTACATGAGTTCGATACGAATTACCATAGGTATTTACATGAGATATATGAAAATGATTTGTACATGATATATAGATACATGATTTGGAAATTATATGTACATGGAAATTTGATTATTGTTGAGCTCATACATGTTTCTGGATTTTTATATGAATTATATGGCTAACATGGTTGATGATTATGTGTTAGGCTCTTGGCCAAACTGAGTTGAGATATGCTTTAGTTTACTTACCTTTAAATGTGATTAAAATGGTAAGTTAAATTCTCTATTATACGAACTTACTAATCTTAAAAGCTTACTCTGTGTTATTTTTTATGTTTTATAGTAATTCGGAAGCCCGTTCGAGTTGGAAGCTTGTCAGAGCTATACCTCACTATCCATCAGCTCTTTTGGTACTTTTGATTATTTAATTTCGGTTATAATGGCATGTATAGGTTAATTTGACCAATGTTGGCATATAAGTGTTTTGTTGAGATTAGCCACCCATATGGCTTGTGTTTGGTATATTTTGATGTGTATATATATGTGGCCTTATCATATTTGATGTGTGTTTGATATGGAAGAATGATGGAAAGTACAATATGGTTTGAATATGCATATAAGATATGTTATATACCTTGGAGTGATTTAGTGCTTTGTTATGGAAAACTTTTAGGTATATTGATGTTACTTAGAATGGTATATTTGGTACCATTTGGAAATATTTACATGTTTTGGTAAGTAAGTTAAGTGATATGAAATGATGCAAAATGATTTAACTTGTGAATCGGTATCTTGGGTACCAAATGGGTGAGCTTGATAAGGAAACTTCATGATAGGTTTTGGTACAATTATGTATATATGTATTTGGTCACTTAGGTAAATTAGGATAAATGGTTCATTTGAGGTGCCTAAGGGCATATTGGTTGTTTGTGATGATTTTACATGTTTAAGGCTTGATTTTGGCTTGTTTTGGATGCCTAATTATGACTTGTGTATATGCAAAATGTTGAGTGTAGATGGATGCCAATTTGGGTGAGAAATGTGGCTTGTAAAATGGCCTATTTTCGTCCACATGGGCAAAGACATAAGTGTGTGTCTCAGCTATGTGTGACACACGGCCAATTGACATGACCGTGTGTCCCCTGTATCTTTTAAAAAGCATAAGTAAGTATGTCCACACGACCTAGCACACGGGCGTGTGGCTTAGCCGTGTGGCACAAGTTAGTGAGTTACACGGGCATGGACATGAGATGGGACATGGCTGTGTGTCCCTATTTCGAATGCCCAGACGTGTCTCTTAACCATGTGAGTCACACGGCCATGTGACCCCTGTACTTTTGAAAATTTTATAAGTTTCCGAAAAAATCTCTCAATTTTTTATTTAGCCCCAATTTGTTTCTAATGTGTATTTTGGGCCTCAAGGGCTCATATTAGGGGAAATATGCATGATTATGGTTGGTTTCTGACATGAATGTTATATGTTATGAAATGTTTGAATTTTCTGTCTATTTAAATTGTAAAATTTGATAATACTTCGTAACCCTATTTTGGCAACAAATTCAGGTTAGGGGTGTTACAGGTGCTACCATGGATTAAATGTGGTCAAAGTGGTGGAAAAAAAAGTGAAAGGTGGTGGCACAAGTGGAAGAGGAGAGGAGAGGAAAATGAAAGAAAAAGTAAAATAATTGTTTCCTTTGGTTACTAAGGACAACAAGGGTAATTCAAAATGAGAGGAAAATGGAAAATAGTGAAACAAGGAAAAGAAAAGGAATGAGAGTGAACATAAGGAGTGAAAAAGGGAGTAAAGAAGGAAGGATAGGGAAGAAATGGGAGGAAAGAATCCCATAAACAAGGCAAGAGTTTTGGACGGTAAAGGGAGTTGACCAAAGGGTTATCAACATTAAAAATAAAATGTAAGAGTGGGGACTTGAACTAGGGTCACTAGGGTAACTTCACTTGTTATTAACCATGAAGCTAACACTCGAACTTGTTCACAAACTAACATAACTAAATAAAAATGGGGCGTGACACTTTGGACTCTTTCGATGTATGTAAATATATTGAATTCAGGTTCTGTTATGTTCCGCTTTATAAGTTCTGCTGGACCTAACGCAATGTGGGGTATATGCGGGACAGTCTGCCATTTAGGTGTCCGTAGGAAATTACAAATGAGATGTTCACCTAACTTTCAGTAATAATTGGGTCCACAGTTTAGCCATCTGCAAACCCATTTCGTAGTTGGAGACCCGTAGGATCTGTCCGCTATATTTTAGTTCATGGTACGATTTGCCATGTATGTATGAATTAGGTGTATGTTATGTGAGCCTCGTGTGGTAACATCTTGTAGCTCAAGTCCGGCGATCAGACCGGGCAAAGGTGTTACATGTTGCTTGCAGGGCAAGTAAATGATTCTGATGCATGAATCTAGGATAAATAAATATGTGCTTGGGATTATGTATTAATAGGTGTTTAATATGTTGAGAATGCTGAATTTGCATTTGTGTTATTGCATATAATGTAATGAGTTGAGCTTTTGGGTCATTTAGACCAAATGCGATAAAAGCTTGGTAGTATTGTAAAAAAAATTGTAAATTTTGAGCAGACTAACCCCCATGGTCATGATTCTCCCCTATTGAGTTTGCGACATCAAGTCCCTGCCATCCAACTCGCAACATTCCCCTACTAAAGTCGCAAAATTAAACTCTCTGCCTTCACTGTTACAACATCGAGCTACTACCCTCAATGTCGCAACATTTATATTTTGATGTCGTAATAACACCCCTATATGAGTTGTTTTTACATTTTAGTCCCTCATTTGTTACCAAAGTTTCATAAGAGCTTTCGTAAGCTTACTTATAACCAAGTTTTGAACAATTAATATTAATAGAAAATATAAAAGCTTAATCATTTGCATGTTTTGTCTTTTAAATATTCAAATGAAATTGTAGTTACTCTGGTAATGAATGTGACATCTCATATCTCAGATTTGGCAGTTGGGTCAGATGTGAGGTTTTACATTTTGTAACTTAAGTTAATCACGTGTGATGTACATGTTTGAATGTTTATGTATATGTGTTGATTTGGTTGATGAATGAACTAGATATAAGATGTGTATGACTAGGTTGTTAGATGGCTTCATTGATGATTAAGCTAGCATGATGGTTTGATTTCTATATTGTTGTGGCTTGTTTATGTCTAGCATTTTGAAAGTGTTTTGGTATGCAATTTAGGTTTTCCGAACTTGGTTTTTATGCCCTATAGGTGTAAATTAACATCAAGCACATGTATGTGTCAAAAGAAGGTAATTACAAGGCTAATTTTCGAATGCAAGGACCCAAGGTCTGATACCTTTTCTCTAGGTATCGCTGCCTAGCTTGCCAGAATGAAAATTTCTATAATAATAGGGCTAGGTACCAAAACCTAAGGCCACGGGTATTGATACTTAGGTCTTTGACAAGGTCCTTGCATTATTTTAGTGCTTTTGAATCCTTTGAGACCCATACTTGGTCCCAAAAACCTTTGGACACTTAGAAATTGATTATAATTAAGTTCAATATAATTTAAAGTCTTAAAAATAAATTTATCTACTTTCTATAATTCTTCAAAAACATTGTAGAACTTAATCCATTTACTTGATTAATGAACGAAGATAGTCTGAGTTGCTTTGACAATGAGTGTGATGGCTTGCATTCGAATCCAACGACCGAGTCGGTTGTGGGATGGCACATTATCAAAGAGCCCTACTTGTGCTGCAACCACAGTGCTTGCCCAATGCCACTGCACTGTTTTGAGTTGTTTTCACTTTTCAAGGTTCGTTCTGGATCTCGAACACCTTCAAACCACTTCAAAATAATTTTAAATTCTTTCTGAAGTCTTTTGATTTTCCCAAAATTGGATCGATGATTTTATAAAAATATTTTTAAGTCTAAATCTTAAATTATTTCAAAAAATTTTGTTTACTCATGCTTTGGTAGCGTCTCTCATCCGCATTAGTTGTTGGATTGAGTGAAGGGTGTTATAACAATCCTAATTTTTATACTAGTGATGTTACAACTAGTTAAGTAAGTTAAACTTAAATCACTTCTTGCACTATTTATTAATTGTCGATTACACTCTAGACAAATACTTCAAAGACATGGGAAATGTTTTCAAATTACATAACCAATTCTTGTGTACATCTTTATCTTTATTTAATTCTTTTTATGTGTCTGATGAGCCTATTAACTTTTTACTTAATACAAATTTTTAGACAAAAAAGTATTGAATAAGACCTACTTACCACTTAATATTGAAAATGTCAAGTTGGTTTTATTTTTAAAAGAATTTATATTTGAAATAGATGATCAATTTTTCATGAAAAGAGTGAAGTATTCAAATTATTATATTTAATTTTTTTATCCAAAATTATAGAAAATAAAATACTATATCAATAAAAATAAGTTTAAGAAATGCATAATTTATAAATAAAATTTATTTTTATAAAACAACATAATTATATTCGATACTTAATTTGATTAATTTATCAAAAAAATTTAATATAAATTTAATATTTTAAATTTTAGTAAAAAAACCAGCACTTAAATTTTTTATTTTTAATTTAATTTTTCATACAACAGCTAACAACAAATACGAAACTCGACGTTTACAATACTGTTGCAAATTAACATAATGCTAAAAGAGTATTAACAAATACTCCCCTAAAATTTTTGAAAATATTTATCATTTCTTATTTTAAGAATTTTAATTGTCCTCCATTCAATTATAAATTGCAATTTAAAGCATGAGTTGTTTATGCATCACATGCATTAATTCTATACTATCAAACTAAATCTATGCTTTGAAAAAATTTTAATTGGTGAATAAAGCAACTATAAGGATGAATTATGGTACTTCATTAGTCAATTCTTTCTTATTGGTCAACTTCTTTTGTTCAAAAAATTAAATCCAAACATGAAATTCACTTTATTAATTGTTAAAAGGATATAAGCTTAAATATATAATTGTTACTTAAATTATATCACTTTTTTATTTAGGTACTAAATTTTTTTTATCAAAAATAGTATCTAAACTATAATTTTATTTCATTTTATCCAAAATTATTATCTCATCCAATAAGAACACAATATGTGTTATGCTTTTATCAGATGTCGTACACTTTTTGAAATTGATAAATGAAATACTAATTTTATCAAAAAAAAATTAAATAATTAAATGAGAAAAAAATATAGTTTGGAGCCAATTTTATAATTAAGCCAAATGTATATAGTACAACAAATATAGATTTATATTTGCAAATTTAAACCTTTTCTTTTTCTACGATATACTCTACAAGTCCACGTAAAAACGTGACATTGTCTTAATTGAATCCAATAAATAAATGAAGGCTGGAAAAATAATTCAAACACCAATAATTGGTGCTAAATTTAGTTACAAGACACGTTGTTGATAACAATGGCTACAACAAAAATTGCGATGATTGGGGCTTCCCATAAATCATTAAATCTAGCTCCATCCACACACTTAGGGAATATATAAATTTTTAAGTATCTTCACAAAAAACTTTAAATATAAAATCTCGAAATCGTTTAGAATACTGCTTCGGATCCACAGCTGATATAGAAGTAGGGTCATATTGAATGGATTTATATGCATGCTCAAGCCTCTTGGTAATATCATAATCTTGTAGTATGTCAATTATGCCAAAAAACATTATGACTTCATAACACTCCCCTGTTTGTTCTCCTACAAGGTGAAATACCGATTTGGGTTTTCTTATAGTTCTTTCTACTTTTGCTGGCATGTTAGCACCCAACTTTATGGTACCCCACCTGCAAGTTCTTTTGGTTCTTAATATACAAATGCAAATTAAATCTTCCTCTCTTCGAATGATACTAAGTACGAAGTAGAAAGTAGTTTCTCTGAAATTCCCCTTTGTTGTTAAATATGTGATGCTTGGAATGATTTCTATTTGTTTTCATAGTAATGAATGATTAATATAATATCTTTATCTTTGGTAAAACTTTTGTTTACTATAATCATGTACATGCTAATGGATAACTTTTTAAAACTAAATTAGCTATGAAGAACTATGGCATGATTCAGACAAGAAAACTGGAATATAAGAGAGAGAGAGAGAGAGATGTTATTTACCTTTTAGGATCTAGAAAATGTTCCTCCATATCTGGTGGAGTTGATTCATTCTCATAATTTCCTACAATAGAGAAATGAAAAATATAAATCAAAAGAAAAAGTTTCGAGTGGAGAAGTATGCACTTAATTAACCTAAAAGGAAAAAAAAATGAGTATTATAAAATAAAAGATAACCAGATGAACTTCGCCTTCCGCAAGGAACGAATTCTCCATTGGCTGATATTTCCTTAAAATGAATGCCCACCAGAAGACTGTAGTCCATGGTCCTCTCCTGTTCAAGAAACTCACAATCCCTATCTATTTGCCTGTTAGTAAAAACAAAAAAAATTTAATGCAGTTGGTGAAGGAGGAAAACTTTAAAGCAATACTAAATTAGTTTTTTATTCATGGATGATAGGAGTATGAAGTAAAATTAAAGAAAAAAAATGATAACAAGAATTAGGTGCCACATAATTACTCAATATGCTTCGTTACTTTAGCCTCGAGCTACTGGAATAAATCAGTTAGAAAACAAAAAGAAGAAATTGTACTTTACCAGCAAAACTCTTCAAACCAAGCTTTTTCGAGTTTGAATATGAAATTCAAATCAAGGTCCTTAAGTATTGTAGTACTGTCGATCTCAGACTCAGACTTATCTGTTATGCGTCCTAGAGAAGATCCTTTTAAATCAAAGCGTCTATGAATTGTATACTCGGAACGTAAAAGGTTTCCCATAATAATGAATCGTACCTGGATTGTCAAGCCTATCAATTGCATCCTTTAAAAGATTGTTATAGTTTATTAAAAATGATTTCTTACAACAGTTACAACATCAATTTATGCAACTTTCTTTACTAAAATAAATTCATTAAAAGTACTTATTTTTTCTTTGTCAATACACTTTAACAAAATAAATTTTAATTGTACTGACCTTTCTTTGAATCGGCCCAGTTAACTTTACGCAGTGCAACCCATAATATTTAATGACCAAAGTGTTTTCAAAGGATCGAACATGATTATAATATGCAAAAAGCATCCTTATAAACACCTATAGAACAAAGCAAGTGTAGTTATTAACTTGGATCGGCAATAATCAACATTACTTTCAAACTATAATAGATGTGAAAGTACATAACTTACTTTCACTTCTGACTTCTTCATTGTTTTTATCATATATCGATCATCCTCTGTCAAGTAAAAAAAGCTCCCACTTTTACCGGGGGAAGATAGTTCTCTTAGTGCACCATTTCCACATATAGATATCATGTAATCTGCAGGGTCCACCTTGAACAACTTCCTCAAAGCCCTTTATACATACGGTGATATGCAGTCATTTAGCACGCATGATCTTAAGGAATTTTAGATGAGAATCTGAAAATCTCCAACTACTATTGACATCAAGAAAGGTACACTAAAAAAGACAAAACTTTGATTTTGGTATTTATTGTAAAAGATCATAATTTATAATAATTTTGTTCACTTCTTTTTAAAAATTACTTGCCAAATATGCATGCATTAAAAAGAATATCAATAATGTATATAACGCCTTACCTAAAAACTACCGGACAATAATCCTTCCATTTAAATTCACAAGATTGATGCGGTGGAGTGTACTTGCTGCCTTCTGCAGGAAATCTTGTCCAAATTTTCTCTTTGGGATCAAAAGCTGCCGCCTTTAGATCAAGAGACGTTGCTGGAGCAGGTCTTCCAACAGAATGCCTGTGTCATCTCTCCCGACAATGTTAATGTGACAAATTCGCATATGATTACTAGATGATCTAATTTTGATATAATTAGGAAAGAAAATATTGATACTAAAGCATAAAGTAATTTCATGTAAAATTAGTAGAAAAGGAGAATAAGGATGTTCTTCATATTGGTTTATCAAGATTTAGGTTAGAAATAGTAAAAAAAAATTTGCCAAAAACAAAAAAGGAATATTTACATATCTAGTAAAAAAATAAATAGATAGATTACAGAGTATAAAATGTTTTCAAATCATTTGTTCTTTAGTATAATTTTTATTATCTGTAATTCTCATTAAAGTAAAGGTATGACACAAAATTATGGAATATATGGTCAATCAAATCATTAGACTTCCAATCTCTGATCCAACTTTTTGAAACAATTGATTCAATAATATTAAATAAAATATGCATGTGAGTAAATCATATGATTTTTTTTTATGTAATAAAAAGAGTAGAGCAATACAAAAGTAGCATTTAGTAAAATGATACTGTTCTAATATATGTGGCACCTATTGGATGTGAAATCTCTTAAGTCAAAAACCTAAATGGACTAACATAGAATAACTAACAGCCCTAAATGCTTTAGTTAACTAAATTATATACACCGGATCATTTTTTAATTTTCATGTTTTCAAAATTTTCACTTTTAATAAGAAACAAGGTTTCCAACAAGGGTGGGTAGAAGAGCCATGGGACTGTCCCTCCAAAATATGGAAAATTATCATTAAATTCTTCAACTGTTTTAAAATTTTATTTAAATCTCTTCAAAAAATTTTGAAATTTTAATTAAACTTTAAAATTTTCAGAAATCCGCAATTCCTCAAAAGTTTTAATTTATTTTTGAAAATTCTCATCAAATAAAATTTGAAGGATCAACTGCTCAAACCCTCCGCACTTTTGCAGAGCAATTTTTAGCATGATTAAGTATTATTGTTTCATTCCATCATACTCAGTTAGAATTCATGTAAATAGTTATTTACAAGTATATGTACCATAAAAGTTGTTCTATAGTCTTCCAGAAGAACTTGAAAGACATACCGATTTACAAGTATATTTTGTTGCCTTGTTATGTACAATTTGGTTAAAGTGGTTAGAAAATTATTTAAACATCTATAATATTGTTGGATACGATAAAAAGATCAAATTTAAAATAGAAAAATATAAATATAGAGAATGGCACCTGATTCCCAATTGTAGATTGAGCATAAGTTCATAGTTCTTGTGCCCTCTAGATATTGTTTCACCTGGTCTTTTTCCCAGTTTTGGCACTTTCAATGGTAATTCGAGGTTAAACTTAGGATTTGTATCATCATGTTGATGTTGAACTTGAACACATAATAACTCAGAATCCAAATCTCTCCTCACTTCCGTTAAATCAGTACTATCATCATCACTCTCCCACATATGCATTTTGTCTGGCCTTTCTATGCCTACGCTTACCCTCCCATCAATCGACAACCTCCTTGGATTATCATCAGTCTTTGCTGAATACCATGCCAATACTTTTTGGGATGGCATAATCGAAACATTTTCGCTTGGGCAAATCTTACAATCAGCCAACTCAATATAGACAGTTTGAGGATCCCATTCAAGATTTGCAGCCTGGGAGGACTCTGAAGGATAGTATGTCCCATTTTGCTCATCCGGATCCTTACTCCAATTACCCACATAAAAGCTTCCATCTGACCAATAATAAGTTCCATTTCCTTTTGGCATACCATCTTCCCACTGACCGTCATATTTATTCTCATTGCTCCATACAAAAGTACCGGTTCCACAAATCATACCATTCTTCCACTCTCCTATATAATGGTTTTCATTTTGCCATTGATATTTCCCAAGCCCTTCTTGCAAACCACGACGCCATTCCCCATCATACCAATCTCCATTCGGATAGAACCTTATGCCATGACCATGCTTAAAGTTCATCACCCATTGCCCCTTATATGTATCGCCGCTAGGTCCAGTATATATACCAATCCCATCAATATATCCACTTTTGAACTCCCCTTCATAAGTAGCACCGGATGGCCAACTAAACCTTCCTTTGCCCATAGTTTTGCCCCTATGCCACTCTCCTAAGTACATGCAACCATCGGTCCATAAATATTTCCCTTGTCCCTCGGGAAAATTATCATACCACTGCCCGGTATAATAATCCCCGTTTGGTAGAATTTTCTCTACTAAGTATGGCTCCCCGGATATATTATCACTTTTATCATTATTATTTTCAAGATCATCATCCGTTGCATTTGCCATAGTTATTGTCCCGAAAATGCTGTTTGCACGTTTTTTGGCAGCATGTGTTTTGCGCACGGTGGCCTCCCATGCCTTCAGAACACCACTTTGCTCTTTGTTCATTGTGTGCAACCGTTTGCATACGTTACAGTCAACAAGATGCTTTTACACTGATAATTTGAGCCTTATTATGATTGTATGCAAGAAAAGCATGACTACCCTGAAAGAAAATTGTCATACCAAAATGGCTTAATGACGCAGAGAACTAACTATAAAAAAAATGATGCAGAGAACAATGTAATAAGCAAATTGTATGAACCTTACAATGTTCTTCCCTTCTTTCTTGTTTCAATGAAGGAATCAAAGAGTGATTGAACCAATGAATTATTTTCTTCTTAATCCCAACAGAATAATTTCCAAATTTTGTGTCAAAATCATTTTCTTTTGAAATTTTTATGGGATAAATTTTGTGGTTAGATTACTGAGAGTCACAAGTAGACCGTACAATCAGCGTAAATGTCTTTTTTAACAAATAATGTGATGATGTGGCAATAGATCTTTGCATTACAATGTTTATAATAGACTACATGTTAAAATCCACGAAATACTCCTGTAAATTGACAACATCTTGACTCTGTATTTTGATATCTTGCCTAAAAAAAAGTCAGAGCGGGAACCATAATTCTCTCCTTTATGATTCAAAGGGTGACTTGTTCGTCCCCTACAACCCCTAAAAGCCCTGACATCTGGAGGGACAAACGACACAAAGATGCAAGTTTTTCTTCTTTTATTTTTTTTTTCTATTTTTGGAGCTACCTTACGTTCATGCAAATCATAGTATATATCTTAAGTTTCTCACTGAGGTCAACAGTCTAACTTTTTAATTTATTGACATATGAAATTTAATCTTTTAACAAAAAAATAATTTTAAATATTGGTAAAGCAATAGATAGAATTTCAAAACCAAACATTTAATCAAAGTTAAATCCTGAGAAAAAAAAAGTAAGTATTAATTTTATGTTATAAACTAAAAGACATAAAGAGAATGGGAGAGCAAAAGAGAGAGTGTATTTTATTGATAAATGAAAATATTTACAAAGTTTCTCCAAAGTCTCTATTTATAGGCATAAGAAGTATAAATGAAGTAGAGATCTACTTCTAATGACCATTAGAATTTAAAGTATATCAAAACTTATCTTGATCTTGATGGACATCCACTTAATAAGATATTCATAACACTCCCCCTTGGATATCCATTAGTAGATAATATGTCTCGGTAAAACTTACTAAGATAAAAACCCTGTGGGAAAAAAATTCCTAATGAAAGAAAAATAGTACACATATCTATAATACGCATAATATGTTGCCTCATTAAAACCTTACAAAAAAAAACTCAATGGAACAAAACCTCGGTTAAAGGAAAAAGAGTACAGTGCGTATTTACTCTCCCTCATGAAAACATCACATAATATCTCATATTCTATGTATTCAATCTTGAATACTAGCATTTCAAATGACCATTTGAATGTATTTGCTAAGCATTTATATCAACATTTTTTTGAAAGTCATGAGTGAGGGAAAATTTTGAGGGAAATATATTTTGATATCTTCAAGAGTTTCAATAATAATAATCATAACAAACATTAATCATGATCCCACTATAAAAATACAAATAGGAATTTTCGATCATTTTATAATCATCTTTCGACTAATATTGACTACGTTAAATTTACAACATATGTTCAATTATTTCAATTCATATAAATGAAGATTTTCTCGATAATTTTAATACGCTTTTGGCATTCTAAATCCTTCAAGGATTTTAATATAAACTTTACTATATAGTGATTCATAAAAGGTTGTAACAACAATCATTAGACGCAAGTTAAATCTTCTGTAAATTTTTAGTTTAATAATATATCTAAAGGTTATTGCATCCACCACAAAAGAATATTATACCTTTTCATAATTATTGTCAGGACTTAGCAAAAATTTAATATTTTATTTAGCAAAAATTTAATATTTTATTCTGCTTTGCAAAACTACTTCATTTGCACCCTTACTGGCTTTATACATTTAGATATTTGGACTACTAGTCCAAAAACTCCACAAATTTAATTGTAATTGAGTTGCGTCTTTCTATTTTGACCAATTTATTCCATATCTATATGTCTCAATAGATATATTGAAGACCATCATTTTATTTCATTATTTGAACAATAATATTGTATGCAAAACCATTGCCGACCACTTTTATTATTGGTTCGACATTTTCTTAAATTGACATAACTTATCAATATATCTTATTTTCACTATTTTAATCTTCAGTTTCAGGTACCTGAATCCTTCTGGAATTTTACTTATTAGTTATGTCTTGGGTCTCTTTTAGGGCACCTGCCTTCAATATATGACCATCTAGATTTATTATTTTCTTTTATGAGAATTTTCATATTTGGAACTTGTAATGAGTTATTGTCGCGTATGAATATGATATGAGAATTGTGCAAGAATAAACGTCGAATCAAGTAATAAAGTGATAAGTGAGATCATCTCCACAAGGGTCGAGTTAGGTATAGAAATGGTCAAGTTATGATAATGATAAATGTTATGGCAAAACCGAGTTAAGTATGCAATGATAAATTGAAATAATAAGGATAAGTTCAAAATGTATACTGACTAATATTGGAAAATGCTAAGGCAAATCAAGAATAAAAATGCAATGGCAATTACAAGAATAATCAAGCGAACAAATAAATAACTAAGAATGCTATGGCAAAGATGCTGCGACAATGAGTTGAAGGTCTACGATGTTGATTTGGAAGGTTGGGACTACTAAGAATCTATCCTTACTTTCAGTAATGCCTCAGCATAATTGTACTTAATCTACTGCTTAGAAGAAACCTAAAGTGATATGCTTTTTTCGAGAGCAAGGTCTCAAGTTACCTGGTATATGTCTACAGTCTTATTACGGTACCCTGCATTGTTTTGTCTTCATTCTATACAAACGCTACTCTCTGTCTAAAGTCTGCTGTGAGTATTCGGTCGAATACTCACTTGTATCATTCAATTTTGGTCCAATTAATCTAAATTTTTTAGAATTTGATTTAGTTTATGAGCACACTACAAATTCATCTATGTCTAGATAATATACGCATACATTTAGAAAATAAAAACAATTCAATGAAACAGTAGATTAAATAAAATATATGCTTCAACCATTATAGAAAAAAAAAGTTTCATCATGTAATCCCAACCCTATGAAATTTAGCTCATGGATTGGTGATTAAAATTCAAGTTTGAAATAACATCCAACACCGGTTTGATCAAATTAATTCATAAAAGAACAGATTAAGAAATACAGTAAGAACTTAAGAAGGTGGTTGTCGCCAAATCAATCTGCTATCTAGCAGCACAGTGTTCTGTGGTGGTTGAGAAAGACTGTATTCGGGTTCCTCTTTCCTGCCTCTACTCAACCAATACCCTCTATTGTTGCCTTTGGCTCTCTCTCTCCTTCCCTTAGGGCTTCCTCCTTTAGCTTTTTATAAGCATTTCATCCTAAGGCAACTCCAGCAGCACACAACACCCTCTCCTTTTTTTAGGCAAATTTTTCTGGTACAAGTAGAGTTGGGCTGAGATTGATATGCGTTGAATGTTGACTCGGTCATCCTCTTGAATTGCCACAGCATTCAAGGTGACAAACTGTCAAACCTTTTTCCCCGACAAACCTTTACTCCTTTATTTCTTTCTCCTTAGTTTGCACTTGCCAAACCACCAAACACAACCCTTTTACATGCAATGAAAAGTATCTAACATGTAAACACAATCCAAGTTCCTAGTGCAAATGATAAAAGTACTAATAAAATGTCCTAAAATATAACTCTTTTCAAGAGTTATCACACCCTAAAACCTAAGTTATTTCTTGTCCTCAAGCAAAATGTGCATAAATGCGTGTATGTAATAGTATTGCCAGTGTATGTACCTATCTTGTACTTTTAATCTATTCGAAGACCAATGTATACATCAGTTCTCAGCCATCTTCTCTCACTAAAAACCTGTTCGAGTTTCAAAGGTTTGATTTAATAAAAGTAGTGTAGAAAATTGCTCCCTAAAAATAAGATTTTCTAAGTTTCATATATGTTCTGGCCATTGCAAATATCTCCTAACTTACTCAGTTCATTTGTTACCCAAACTCAGGTCACTTCTGCTCTAAGCATACTTGTACAAGCTTACTTTTTTTAAATAAAATATATGTATATTAGGGGATTTAGCATGTCACAAAATTCTTTAACTTGATAATCACAATGGAGCATACACCAAATTACCTAGTACTCATTCATGTTACAATTTAGAAAGAAATCACTCTTGAAGTTAAGGCTTTTGACTTAAAAGATAGATGGAGCAAACAACTACCTCCTTAGCTACTCAGCCCATTTTTATAGCGGAGTGCCCCTAATTTATTTACTTTCTATTACACACTTTCACTTAAACTGACCTTTCTAATCAACAACATGATGGAGCAAACAAAGTGGTGCTGACCTATTCTGCAATTCTAAGCATTGGAGTGCCTACTATCCTTTAGTTAATAATGTCAAGGTAAAATGGTTGAATTTGGTTTCAAAAGACCTTAAGTTTATTAGAAGATACTCACTATAACCCGAAAAAAACTGAGTATAGAACATCTCAGTTTTAGGAATTAATTTTCCAAGAAACCAATCGTAAGCTAAATTCACCTAATCCACTATCACTTGTTCAAGGTGTATTGAACAATCTAAGTTCATCATTAAGCATCATAAGTACAAAATTGTACTCCTCATAGACAAATAATACATAATAGTTACATTGTTGTGGCAAAACAGATTCAATTGAACTAAAACGATTGTACTAAAGTGGTTATACATACTAAATATAAAATGCAACCTAAATGCACAACACACCCCCAAACCTAAGGGATGCATTGCCCTCAATGTATGACAAAATATATAAAAGAACAACTAAAAAGAGAAATGTATGCAACAAATGCCATGACACAAGAAAATGAGATGCAAGATGCATGAAAGAGAGAAAAAACTTAGCTGGCTTAGACTAGCATGTAGATACCTCATTCTGCCAGACGAGTGAATTTTAGGGTACTGACCTTGTACCGCTGTTTCCTATTTTTAGGGGTCATTTCTTTCTCCTCATTGTCAATCTCCATTAATTCATCGATCAGACAATCAATGTCACAGTCCTATGCAGATACGAGATCTGGTGACGAAGGTGGAACAAGGTCTTTCCCTTTGGTGGTGGCACTGGTGGCAGTATCATCCTTTTCTCATTCTTTCTCCTTTTCAACATTTAGAGATGCCGTCTTTTTGGGCTCTTAAGTAGCAGTTTGAGTATGTGCCTCGGTAGCAAGTTGAGTGAGTGCTTTAGTAGCAACTTGAGTGGGCTCCTTAGCAACATTAGTAAATAGGAGCAAGGTGACTGGGAAGAGAGGAAATTTTGGCATTGGCTTCATAAAGTTATTTTGAAGAGATTTCCTTAGATCCAAATCCCTACTCTTCAAATAAGCCCAATATTCATTGTTCAAGAGAGCTACAAGAAACTGAAGGTACTATCGTGGGAGTATACACAATAGAGGAGGTGGTGGCATGGCTATGCTGAGTTGCCCTGGTAGCATATGTGCCTTGGATCTTGGCAAAAATGGTCCTAGTCAGCCCACCTTTGTTAGGGGTAATATCCTCCTCATTGAGATGGACTTGGGCAATTCGACATAGGGCAGTAATAAGTGAGGGAAAATTTAAGCTACCCGCGTTCTTCTCAGCACACCTATGTTCTTCTTGAAAAATGATCCACCCGACATTAATCTTTCTCCCTTTTATAATGGAGTGCAGCAAAAGCATTCGCTCTTTCAAAACAGTGGTATTGTGTGTAGACGGCATAAGTCAACTTCTCAAAAAATGATACCAAATCTTTCCAATGGGCTTCAACAAAGCCCTCTGGACAATATAACATTCCTAGCTGGAAACAGTCCATCATGTGCCCTCAATACATAAATCCTCTAATATATGGTTTAACCCCTCAATAGTAATACTTTCAGAAAATGATGTGTGCTCATCCTGTATACTTGCAATACCAAACTGTGCATTAATATGTTCATCAAAAGGAACAGACGTACATCTTACATAGATAAAAGGGGAATCTAAAGAGTTATCATAGGCTTAAAACTCTCAAACAATTTTTCCTAAAACATCTTCAAGGTGCAACCAAAAAAAATTCAACCCATGTTTTTCTACTATTGAAGATACAAATTCATCGTATCTCATGTATGGTTCATCTTTAAACAAGAACCCTTGCTCAAAACAAAAAGGCCGCTTTACGATATTGGTATTGTATCTTGTGGCTGCGATAACGTTAAAGAATGTCTTTGGCTAAGTAGCACGAACCCTTGATGACCCGGTAGTTTTGACGTGAGCTATTGAAGAAGAATGGAAGAAATCATGGAGAATGTGGGCAGTTGAGGAGAGAAAAATAAGGGGATAGTGATGACAGTTCAACAAAATTGAAACGTACTAGAGAGGTTGTGTGATGTGGAGGAGGAAAGAAGAAGACTAAGAGGATTTTGGGGGGAAATGTAAAGTTCCCTAATCCCAAAAAGTTTAACTTCCCTTCTATAGGCTCGCCCAATAACAAAATTGGCCAAACTAAAAAAAAATATCTCCCCTCGGACTTATTTGCCTGGTCAACCTCATGTTGTCCACTACCCATTTTGTCGCAATGCTACAGCAAACTACTCCGAATATCGCAACTGCTTAGTTCACATTTTTTTTCTGCCTCTCAAAAGCATAGAAAATTTTTCAAAAACTAAAACATAAATGAAAACAATAGTAAATAAGTACTAAAAATAAAATTAAGTAAAACAATTGAAGAAAAGAAAGATAAAAGAAATTGCTCGCTCAAACATCTCGGAGATCAATGGAGTGTTTGTCTCGATCCACATGGGCACCCCAGTAGTGCTTTAAGCGTTGCCCATTAACTTTAAATGTGACTCATTTTCAAGTCCTTGATATTAACAACTCCATAAGGATACACTTAGGCTACTTCAAAAGGACTAGACCAACGAAGACTTTAATTTACCTGGAAACAATTTGAGCCTAGAGTTAAATAACAACACCTATTGTCCAGGTTCAAATTGTCGCAACATGATCAACGCTTGGTATTTTCCTTGTACAACTTAGCATTCTCATATGCTTGTGCTCGGAACTCCTCTATTTCATTCAATTCTAACAACCTTTTATGGCCAGCAGGTACCCAATCCATGTTCAACTTCTTAATATCCCAAAATGCTTTGTGCTCAAGTTCAACAGGAAGGTGACATGGCTTGCCATAGACAAGCTTAAATGGTGACATCCCCAATGGAGTTTTGTATCTAGTATGATACGCCCATAAAGCTTTATCCAACTTAGTAGACCAGTCATTACGAGTAGGATTCACCATATTTTCTAAAAAAAAACTAATTTCTTTTCTTTGAAATTTTAGCTTGTTTGTTTGTTTGGGGGTGATATGTCGTGGCAATGTTATGTTTCACCCTATACCGATACAAAGCATTAAAATGAGACCCCTCATCACTAATAATGGCTCTAGGTGTACTAAATCTTGTAAAAATGTTCTTGTGTAAAAACTTCATTATTGACCTGGCATCATTGGTAGGAAGAGCAACAACCTTGACCCACTTAGACACATAGTTCACTGCTAATAGTATGTACACCTTGCCCACTGAGGTGGAAATGGACCCATAAATTCTATTCCACATACATCAAACAACTCAATCTCCAATATACTTTGCAATGGCATTTCGTGTCTAATCTTAGATAGATTCCTTGTTCTCTGACAACAGTCGCAAGACTAATAGAATTCATTAGCATCCTCAAAGAAACTTAGCCAATAAAATCCTAACTGAATTACTTTGGCTACAATCCTCATCCCTCCAAAATTTCTTCTGTATGGAGTTGAATGACAATGTTTTAGAATGCTATGTATTTCATTATCAGGGACACATTTCCTAATTATTTGATTAGCACAATGTTTAAACAAGAAAAGTTCATCCCAATAATAGTGCTTGGCATCATGAAGAAATTTTTGTCTTCTTTCATTTTTCAGATCGGATGGCAACACACCACTTACTAAATAGTTCACTATGTCAACATACCAAGGTAATGACGTGGCAACTAACAAATGTTCATTTGGGAATTCTTCTTTAATAAGTGTATCGTGACTACCTTCACTTCCAGATTCTATTCTCGATAAGTGATCAGCCACTTGATTCTCAGTCCCTTTTTGATCTCTAATTTCCAAGTCAAACCAATGAAGCAAAAATATCCACCTAATCTGTCGAAACCACTTTTTGAAAACAAAAATTGAGTCGACTTTTATTTTGAAAATAAAAAATGGGAGTCACCACCGACATTTTTTTGAGGTGTGATCGGATCACCTTGCAATTCAATTGTTTTGATAAAATGTTTTGATTTTATTAAAATAATAATTTTGGTCTACAAAATTTAAGAAAAACGGGTTCGGGAGTCAGTTACATGCAAGGAAGGATTAGCACCCTTGTCATGCACAAAATTGGTACCTAATCAATTAATTATGTCTTAATGTCGAAAAAATTGAAAATTCGGAAAGAAATTTAAAAAATATGATCATTTTAAAATCACTGAAAAATTTAAGGAAGGGTGCTCTTCTCATTAATCGAGAAAAAAAATCACAAAGGTAAGAACCTTCTCCTTTTTCTTTTATTATTTTCGCATATATAAAGAAAAAAAGTAGCAAATCAAAGAAAAAAAATGAGACCAAAAACAAAAAACAAAAAAAAATCGGAGAATCACCTTTTTGAAAAACTAATGTGTATTTTTTAATGCTTTTTTGTTTGTATTCAGTATGTGTACCCCCTTTACAAATTTTGATCAGCTCTTTTTATAGCTGAAACAGAAAAAAATAAAAATACCGAAATTCCTATTTTTTTACATTTTCTTCCTATTTACTGTCAATCTGTTATACATTGGTGCTCATTTCTTTGCTGTTGTTATTTATGTTTTGCTGCTTGCTTGTTTGTCTTTTGTAGGTGCATGGAGACGCGATGACGTGGAGGTGCAACATGCGCGGAGGCCTAGTTCCCAGCTGCGGCGCAGACTGTCCCAGAAACCCTAGGGGTTTCTAGAGATTTCAAATTGGGCCACTTCGATTCGGGCTAGGTTTTAATTGGGTCTAGGATAGTATTGGGTTTAGGATTGGGTTAGATTTTGGGTTTAGGTTATTAGGCTTTGGATTTTGAGCCATACAACCTATTGTAACTGGACTATTATGTTTATTGGACTTTTTATTTGTTTTTTCATTTGATTTATATATTTTTTGTTTGTGCGGGCCTGGGCAGAATTTTGGTTTTACATAATCAACCTCGGCTTAGCATCTTTCTTGCTTATTAAATACTTAATAGCAAAGTGATTTGTGTAGAGTATGACCTTTATACCAACTAGATATGGATGAAACTTATCGAACGCCAACACCACAACCAATAACTCTTTTTTCGTGGTAGTGTAGTTAAGCTACGCTTCCGATAAAGTTCTGCTAGCATAGTATATTGCTCGCAGTATTTTTTCTTTCCTATGCCCCAACATGGCTCCCACAGCATAATCGTTGGTGTCACACATGAGTTCAAAAGGTAGTATCCAATCCGGAGCTACTACAATTGGTGCTGTTATGAGTTTTTTCTTTAACTCTTCAAAGGCTACCAAAAACTGCTCATCAAAATTGAAAGGTCTATTTTGCTCCAAAAAAGTACACAAGGGTTTAGATATTTTTGAAAAATTCTTAATGAATCTTTTATAAAAACCTGCATGACCTAAAAAACTTCTAATACCCTTGACATTGGTGGGAGGAGGCAATTTTTCTATCACTTAAATTTTTACTCTGTCCATTTCAATTCTTCTCTGTGATATCCTATGCCCAGGACAATTCCTTCATGAACCATGAAGTGACATTTCTCCCAATTTAAAACAAGATTCGTTTCTTCACAACAACCCAAAACCAATTCTAAATTTTTTAAGCAATATTCAAAATCATTCCCAAACACAAAAAAAGTCATCCATAAAGACTTCAAGAAAGTTTTCCACCATGTCAGAGAATATGACCATCATACAACGTTGAAAAGCTACCGGGGCATTACATAACCTGAACGGCATCCGTCTAAACGTGAAAGTACCATATAGACATGTGAAAGTTGTCTTCTCTTGGTTATTAGGGGCTATGGTAATCTTATTATATCTTGAGTAACCATCCAAAAAATAGTAAAAAGCTTTCCCAGCTAACCTATCCAACATTTGCCTTGTTAACCTTGTGGTAATCCATACATACTCTCCATCTCGTGACAATGCGAGTTGGTATGAGCTCATTGCTATCATTATTTCCCACTGTGACACCTCCTTTCTTTGGTACACATTACACAGGACTCACCCACGAGCTGTCTGAAATCAGTAAGTGATGCCAACGTCAAGCCACTTAATAATATTTTTCTTGATAACTTCTATAATGATCGGATTCAGTCTTCGCTACTGTTCAATGGAATTTCTAGGGAAATCCTCCAACAAAATCTTATGCATGCAGAATGCAAGGCTAATTCCCTTTATATCAGCCAGGGTCCATCTTAATGCCCTTTTAAATCCCCGAAGAACTTTTTATATTAGCTAGTGTCCATCCCAATGCCCTCTTAAATTGCCGAAGAACTTCTAACAACCTTGCCTCTTGCTCGGGTGTCAGCTCTGAAGAAATTACTACTGAAAATGTACTATTGTCGCCCAGATATGCATACATCAAATCCTGCGACAAATGTTTTAACTCCAACGTAGGAGGTTCCTCTATAGAAAGTTTAGGTGGGTCGAAAGGTCGATTTGATAAATCCAACGGTTTAAACTTCTTCCCTGGTCTATCCACCATCTTCTTGGTAGCCATAAATTCACCGAACTCCTCAAAACTTACTGTATCACCCTGCTCAAGCAAGTCTTCTTCACTATCAGAATTGTTGTGGTAATATCTGGTGAATTCCTCCATTATTGTTTCTATTAACCCAATGGTGTGACAGTCATCATTAACATCAGCACATCTCAAAGCATCAAATACATTGAAGGTAACTTGCTGATCACTTACCTTCATGGTCAGCTCACCATTCTATACATCAATTAAAGTTCTGCCTATAGTAAGAAAAGGTCTTCCAAGAATAATTGACATATCTTGGTCAGCTTCACATTCTAAAATAAGAAAATCTACAGGAAAGATGAATTTATCTACTCTTACCAGCACATTTTCAATTTTACCTTCTGGATGCGCGTAGGATCGGTCAGCTAGTTGCAATGTAACCATAGTAGGTCTCGCTTTTCCAATTCCTAGCTTTCTAAAAATAACATATAGGCATTAGATTTATACTCGCCCTAGATCACATAATGTTTTACCAACACAATGATTTCCAATTGAACATGGGATAGTGAAACTCCCTAGGTCCTTCAACTTTGGAGGTAATTTATTTGTCAATATTGATGTGCATCCTTTAGTGAGAGCAACAGTCTCAAATTCTCTCAATTTGCGCTTCTTCGACAATATATCTTTCATAAATTTTGACATAATTTGTAACGACCCGATAGTCAGGGGTGTCAAAAAGTGCATTCCCAAAATTCTGTTCTCGTAAATCGGACTTGTAAATATTTTTAATAAATATTTACGAAGCTAGTTATGTAGTTAATTAGGTTTCGGTTAAGTGAATTTACTTGAATTAAAAGTAATTAGGTATAATGACTAAATTGCGTATAGGGTTAAAGTTGAAATATAGATTAAAATTAATTAAAGGGCCAATGTAGTTATTATACCTATCTTGTAAAAAAATGTTATAATATTAAGAAACCTTAATAATTAAGTAAATGTATATATATATATTATATTATAATAATAAATTAAAGTATAATAAAAAAATAAAGAAAGAGAACATACAAATTAGAAAGAAAAGAAAGAAAAAGAAAAAGAGAAAGTAGAAAGGAGAAAGGAGAAAGACGCACAACCTAGGGACTTTTAGGGTTCAAAGTTCAATTGGTTAGTCAATTTAGTCCCCTTTTTTTATAATTTTTATGTTTTTGGGATCTCGGTATCTAGGGCAACCCAACCCATGTCGAAATTTTAGCAATTATTAAGATTTTAAATGTTGCTATTGTTGAATAGTTTAAGTCTTAGGGATTAAATTGGTAGATTTTTAAGCTAGAAATGAAAAAAGGATTAAATTGTAAAATAAATTGTAAATTTTGAGTAATAGAGACTAAATTGTGAAAAATTTAAAATTTAGGGGTTTAATTTAAAGTAGGGAGCTAAATTTAGGTGAGTCTACGCCAACATTTTTATGGTTGTCTTAAACAGATCTACCCTAACCTCTTTTAGGTTGCCTTGGACGAGTCTACCCCAACATTTTTTAGGTTTCCTTAGACGGTTCTACCCTAACATCTTTTGAGTCGAGTTTGATTGTGTCTAATACAACCTTTATAAATCTCGCGTAGGCATGGCCTAACCCGACTATTTTTAAGTCACCTTTAACTAGGCATGAGCCAACTCTTTATAAGTCAGCATATGAATGTTTTATTCCGACCTTTTTTGGGTAATTTATTTCCTCTTATCCCAACCTTTTTTAAAGGTCGGCCTTGACTAGGTCTTTGTCAACCCTTCAATAAAGGTTGGCTTATGTTGACTTATGCCAACGTTTTTTCAAAAGTGTCGCGATGCCTATGACAAATGTACTAAAAACGACCTTTCCGAAAACGTCGGGAGAAGCGTCCAACACCTATGTCAACCTTTTTTGCGTCGTCTTAAGTTGAAATAAGTGTTGTGGTAGGCCTATTTTTTTGTATTGTATATAGTATTTATCTTACCATTTTCTTTATTTAAAATTAATTTACTTTTTTTTAGTGAAAAAAGTAAAACTAAAATTAAAATTAAAATAACTAGATATATATAAATTTATTAATTTTTAAAAACGCTAAAAGAAATCTATATAAATGATCACAGGTATAAAATCGTTTTCAATATAGTATCTCAATTTTATCTTTTTCTTAACATAGTTTTTTTCTTTTTTCTTATTTTCATTTTTTTAAGAAAATTATTTTTTATTTCTTTATCTTAATATAGTACCTTATATTTACTTTTGACTTCCATTTTTTTCACTATAGGAATATTTTATATAATATAACATACAACTATATTCTACGGAAACAATTTATAATTATTTAAAATTTTTATTTGTTTTAACTAATATGTTTACATATTTTGTTTATGTTTTTCTTGATTTTCACTAATATTATTTATATTTTATAGAATACTGAAGTTTTTTTATGGAATTGTCACCAACATTTTTAATTTTTTTAGAATTAAATTAAATATATAATATTAGGTTAATATAATTTTTCTTTACAGGTTTGTCTTAAATAATTATTAATTATTATTTTATTTAATAAATAATGCTCATAATGTTAATGAAAATATTCAAATTAAAGGTGCTTAATTATATTAAATATATATGATTTTTTATGAAACTATTTTAAAATACCATACTATTTAATAATTAAAATACAATTATTTTTTTACCAAATTATCTAAACAATATTAAAAATCATGTTTGGTAAATATTTTAAAACAAAGGGGTTTTAACACTAATTGTTACCTTATTTGAAAATTAGTTTTTTAAAACAGTAATTATGTTTTAAAATACTATTAATTATTTTACAAAACTATTCAATTATTAAATTACTATTATTTTTTACCATACTATTTTAAAAAAATTTAAATATTTTTATTTAAAAAAAGGTTAATGTGAAACTTCATCATCATACTATAAATAAATATTGAAATTCCCCATTATTATTTATTTTTATTGGTATTTTTCTTTTTCTTTTTCTTTTTTCAAAAGAAGAATAAATTTTACACTCAGTTTTTATGTTATTTATTTTTTTCACCAACTTTGATTTTTTAATTAAATCCTATCACTCAATATTAATTTGGATGATTTGAAACTAAATTTATCTTTCTCTCTATATATATAATGTGGTACATAAGCCCATATTGTGACAAGTGACACATCCTTATTTTCTTTTATAATTTATAATTTTTATCTATTAAAAAAATTAAGTAATTTAAGAAAAAGTTCAAAAAAGTTAACCGATTCATTTTTATTTTTAAATATAATATATTTACACAAAATACAATTTTGAAACTAAAAATAATAATAAATGAGAACTAAAATATTGATTAAAACCATTAATTGATTCTAATAATTGAAAATTAAATAATTAATAAAGTAAAAATAAATAAAAATATTAAAACTTGATATTTTTCAATTTTAAATTAAAATTTCATGATGAATCTCTAATATTTTAATTATTTATAATAGGATTTTAAATAATATATTAACCTTCCTATAATTAAAAAATATTTAAATATCACAGTAAAAGATACTAAAATACTAATATCTCAACTTTCCTATAATTAATATTTTACTTAAATCATTAATATATAATTATAAATTTATTGAAATAATTTTTAAATAATTATTTTCTCCATTAGGATCGAAATAATATATCAGTTTAAATATTATTTAAATAATTAAATCATTTTAAATATAATTAAAATCATTAATCTGAATTACATGCATCCATTAACATTTTAACTATAAAATTTTTTAATAGGATTTTAAATTTGCATCCCAATAATTAAATTTGTAACGTGGATTGCAATTAAAAAAATCATATATTTTAGTATTTTGAAAATTATAATAAAAATATTATTTTAAAAATATTTAAATAAACTAGATAAATCATAAATTTCAAAATATATTAAAAAAATTCAAGTTTTCTTCATATTTCTCATTTAATGATCATCCATATATATTAAAAATATTAAAAATAGATCATAATCCACTAATTTCTCATTTGATTTTGATATTTTAATTTAGAATATAAATACAAAAATATAGAAATTTAAAAAATTAAAAAATATTGACGATAATTTAAGTTTTCTATGGATTATATTGAGATATATTAATTTAAAAAATTCAAAAATATGTTGATGATAATTATCCATATAAAATTTATAACACCCCACAATATATAGGGTTAGATTTAATAATTAACTAAAAAATGATTTAGTCTTAATAGTTATGAGCTTAGTATATTCTCTAGAGATCCTTGGTTTTATGCACTCCTCCATTTTGTTTTCACTTTATTTTTAGCAAATTAGAATGAAAATCAAGCTTAAATAAATATTAAATAGTGTAAAATATATTAAGTGTATGCAATAGCCTAATAATTAAGCATTTTCCCTTGCATCTTAGGTTCAACTCATGCCAAACTTTTCTCTATGTTTATTTTTTTAATTTCGGCAAGAAGGGCTAATTACCCAATCAACCCTTAAAATTTTGAAAACCCTAGCTATTTAAACAATTTTCCTAATTAGACTAGGATTTTGCTTCTTTTTCCAATTCTCTTAGAATTCTTTCTCCATATTTTCTACTTCTTCCCCCTTTCTTTTCTTTCCTTTTCTTTTCATCAAAATTTTGTTCCATTGTTGAAAATCATTCTTGATTACCCCAAATTGATATCTATTCCCGATATCAACTCATTTTTCAACCGGATTCATGATCGCAAATCGAAGCATCCTTCAAGCGTTGCTAAGAAACGACAACTTTAAAATTCTAATATTTAGATATTAAAATCCTATAGAATTTTTTTTCACGTTAATTCTTAAGATTGATTACACGATCTTTTACAAACTTTGCTTAAAACCTTGATAATCTCCATAAATCTTGAAAGTCGTTATTAATTCTTATGTAAATCCCATTTGAAGGACCCATTTTAGGTTCCCTGAATCAGATTCGAATGTGAGGATCGCCATTTGAAAAAGAAATTGAAAGAGAGCTTGAAAAGAAATCGAGTGGAAAAGAACAAGAAAAGGTGAGTGTTGTTTTAACTAACCCACATGTGAGTTGTTCTTGTTCTATTTCTTCTTTTCAGATTCCTAAAGTTCCATATGATGAGTTTCAATTACAATATTTCTCTGATGAGAGGCGATTCAAGTTGATTCAGAAAGGTAAGAACATGGAAGACCCTTTTCCACCGGCACATAAAGGTAAGAAAGGTGAAAGTTCTATGCCGTGTAAGTCTCCATTATCCCACTTGAACGTTTGTGATAATATTGATGATGATTTATTCTTTGAAAAGGTTTCATGTCTTGACATGGCTAATTGTCATTCTTTGCTTGATGTTGTTGAAAAAGTCCCTGGAGGCATAGTTTTCAAAAGACCTTCTTATTTTGCTTTGGCTAATTGTCCTTCACTGCTCTTTGATGATAATTTTATTTTAAATGGAGGCATGAAGAGTTGTGTATTTGACGTGTTTCGTGTTGAAAATTCTATTGATGACATTGGATTATTTCAGCTTGTACAAACTTTGGACGTGCGAGATTGGAGGTATCCACATAAAAGGTTTGATTTATTCAATTGTCATGGTTATGTGAATCCTTTATATCTTTACACGAAACCCTTTTGTATAAACATGCCTGTGAGAATGAAATTTTTACTGCACTATGGAATAAGTGATCAAACACGTGAGTTCAAACCTGGAATTTTCTATGTTGATTCGTTTTGTGGGAAACTTGGGCATTCCAAATTTAGTGCAAACAATTTGATTGTTGCTGTGGATTTTGAAAAATATTTGTATCCTGATGCAAATGATTGTTTTCCTTTGGTTAGCCATGAAATGTATGTTTTGAGCGATGAATGCAAGAATAAAGTTAGTACAAATTGCGATGCTGATCTGCAAACAAATGAAATTGTAATCCATCGTCTTTGGCACTTTTTGACTACGCAAGATGAAAATCCATATAAATCTATCTTTGACATCGATCGTGTTGAAAATGCTGTTGAGTTTGATTGCGTGCGAACATGTATGATTACTTGTCATTTGAACCGATTGAGTTCACTTGTTTGCAATAATGACATATCAAGACTGTTTGATAATTTGAGATATGCAAGTGTTGATCAACTAAGACTTTGGATGCATGATCGATTGAAAGAATTTTTTATTTATTTTGGATGTAAATTGAGCTTGATTCCTTTGCTCTCTCAACCACCAAAGATGGAGAGTCAAATTGAAAAGCTTCGACTACAATATACTCCCGAGGAGCGAAGGTTTGTGTTGACCGAGCAAGGTAAAAATGATCTTTGTTTTACTACTTTTAAAGGTAAGGCTCATGAACTTTTTGAAACGTCGTTGTTCTCTTTAGGTGGTGCCAAAGATAGTTTTGTTGATTTAATTCATTATTCACATGCTGGTTATGACTCGTGGAAACGATTTGAGACATTTGATTTCCTTAGAACATGTTCATTTTCGTTTCGAATAATTGTCGAGGCATTAGCGAGTAAATTAATTTGTTTGCATGATTGTGAACATGTTGCTTTGCATCTGTCCACTCGCATGGGATTTTCTTGTTCTATTTTGCTTGCATTTGGATTACAAATTTATCTGAAACAATTTCTGCTATCTCATGGTTATTCCTTTCAGTTGTTCCAATTCCAATCCGTTCTGTTTGACCGAGGAAAGCTAAGTAAAAGTTGCTGCGATCGAGTGAACCAATGGCTCGACTTGAGGACAAGTCGTTCTAAAGAAGGGGGAATGATACGACCCTGCCCCGAAAACATCCTTGGTTCAGTTCATCAAGCGACAATCAAAGAGAGTAAAAGTACCGGTAATAACATCAGGCGAAGAAACATCCTCGCGGGCACGTATAGCATAAGCTCTAGCAGGCGCACGAGCCTCGGATCTGGTCGTAGCATCTCTAGATCCTCTCTGACCACCACCAGCATTGCCCGTATTTCCAGATGGTCTACCTCGAGTAGTGGTAGCACCCGGTTTCCCACTCTGATTTACATTCTGTTCAGACAACCTCGGGCAATCTTTAATGAAGTGGTCAACTGATCCGCACTTGTAACAGGAGCGGTCAGGGAATCTACAACTCCCCGAATGCCATTTACCGCAATATCGACATTTCATTCTGTCTCGACGTTCATTCCCAACACTGGCGACCGAAGTGCCTCGTGTACCCACAGGGGGTCGATCACGATCTCGTCTAAAAAGGCCCGAAGTGCCTCTCGACCAGCCCACATCATCTCGAAATTTCTTCGATGCCTGTTGAAGAGACTTTCCCGAAGATCTTTTACGAAACTCTCCAGTTCCCACATCAACTTTTTGTTTTTCTTTTCTAAGCTCTTCGGCTTTACAAGCTCGCTCGACAAGTACTACGAACTCTCGTATTTCAAGAACGCCAACGAACATTTTTATATCTTCTATTCAGCCCATCCTCGAAGCGTTTACACATGATAGCCTCGGACGAAACACATTCCCGAGAGTATCTACTAAGTCTAACAAATTTTCGCTCGTAATCAGTAACTGACATAGAACCTTGCTTAAGCTCAAGAAATTCCTTCCGTTTTTGATCAACAAATCTCTGACTGATATACTTTTTCCGAAACTCAGTTTGGAAAAACTCCCAAGTTACTTGCTCTCGGGGCACAACAGAAGTCAGAGTACTCCACCAATAGTAGGCAGAATCGCGTAGCAAGGAGATAGTACACTTTAGGCATTCATTGGGTGTACAAGATAGCTCATCGAGTACCCGGATAGTGTTGTCCAACCAAAATTCAGCTTGCTCAGCATCATCGCTGTCCGTAGCTTTAAATTCAGTAGCCCCATGTTTTCGGATTCTGTCAACTGGGGCTTATTTGACCTTATTTGGTCAGTTTCTAGAGGTATTGTAGGTGCGGGGGTGGTATTTGTCGGGAATGGAGGTTGTGGAACAGCCGTATTAGTTTGAATGTATTGGTTGAACCAATCATTCATCACGCTATAGAAAGCTTGTCTAGCTTCATCATTCGGGTTACTAGCATTAGGTTGAGAGTCCGCCGGTGCTGTCCCTTGTGCGGGAGCAGGCGCTACACTCTCAAGATCATCAGCTACCGCTCGGTCGGGATCGGGATCCATTACTATAAATAAACACATTTGCAAATGTCAGAAATCACCACACTATCAAATAATCACATAAAATGGCATGTATAGCTAGACCCAACGCATTATGGTAGTCCTAGAATCGACTAAACCATAGCTCCGATACCAGTCAAATGTAACACCCCGAACCCGAGACCATCACCGGAGTCGAACACGAGGTGTTAACAGACTTTAAAAAAAAAAAAATTTCCCAGACACTGCCAATCTGCGTACTAGTTGCTTTAAAAATCATATCTTGAGTTCAGAAACTCGGAATCTAGTTCCGTAAATTTTCCCTAAAACTAGACTCATATGCCCATCTACATATGTTTTTCTAGAATTTTTGATTGGGCCAATTAGTACAGTTTATTAGTCAAAGTCTCCCATGTTACAGGGATCGACTACACTGACCTTTGCGCATTACGACTTGGATATCTCCATGTACAGGGCTTCAATACTGATGCCGTTTGTTTCTATAGAAACTAGACTCAGAGAGGAATCTATACATATGTGGCTTGACTCCTAATTGTCTCTGGTTAATTTGTAATGAATTTCCAAAGTCGGAACAGGAAATCCAGAAACCGTTCTGGCCCTGTCTCACAAGAACCTGAATATCTCTTAACATACTGTCCGTATGATTGTTTCGTTACTTTCCTATGAAAATAGATTCATCAAGGTTCGTTTAAATAATTTATTCACTATTTAATTCCATTCCTACTATTTTTAGTGATTTTCCAAATCTACATTACTGCTGCTGTCAGCATCTGCCTTTAAGGTAGACTTTACCTATTTCATAGTTTCCATGATTCAACTAGCCCTTTTTGCATAAATAGCACAATTTATAATAGTGATTAACCATTCCCATGGCCAATCCTTGTCAAGCATATCCACACCTCTCAATAACCATATCCTTACCAAATGATTATAACATTATACTCAAACATATATAAGCCATTTTCGCATGGCTATCCAAAATTATACAAGTCCAAAGGGTCCATGACCCACAACAAACGGGTAGTCCTATACATGCCATTTCGAAGTTCAACCAAAATTGTACCAAAAGGGGGGGCTTTTATAGTGTGGGCGACTTCGACTTCAAAATCCTGAGTCCGATAGCTGGAGAACCAAAATCTATAAAACAGAGGATCAAAGAAACGGAGTAAGCAATTTATGCTTAGTAAGTTTTGAGCAAGGAATTCCAGCACAGCAAAAGTATGGCATTCATATAGCTAAACGGATAATTTCATATGCACAAATTTTCTATATCATACTTGCTTCACATTACCAACCCTTATGTACATACACAAAAGATCAACTTAGCCAAAGGCCGGTAGCTCGTTTATCAACTGAGCGAATACTTATTTGTAGGGTTCAACTAAATTCAAGCACATACGAAACATACCTCAATGTTGGGATGTTTCTAGAGTATTTACTGAATTTTTTACAGCAAGATCATTCATTCCCAAATCACGTACCTTCGGAATTTAATCGGATATAGCTACTCGTTCAAATGCCTTCGGGACATAGCCCGGTTATAGTAACTCGCACAATTGCCTTCGGGACTTAACCCGGATTTAGTAACTCGCACAAATGCCTTCGGGCTTAGCCCGGAATTAGTATCTCGCACAAATGCCTTCGGATCTTAGTCCGGATATGGTCACTTAGCACAAAGCCTTCGGGACTTAGCCCGGACATCATTCAAATAACCATGCACATTTAACAATAAATCATGGCACATTCGTATTTCGTTTTCGTTAGCAAAACTCAAACACAAGACATTTATCATTCTTGCAATTTTGGCTCAATAGCCACACAAAGAGCATGATTTTAATTTGCTTAAAACATGATCTAATCAAATCATAATTTAAGCTCTTTTACTCAAGAACTTACCTCGGGTGTTGTCGAACGATTCCGATAGCTATTCGACCACTTTTTCCTTCCCTTTATCGGATTTAGTTCCCCTTTGCTCTTGAGCTTAATTAAACAAATAAATTGATTTAATCATTTGAGCATCGAAAAGAGGAACACAAGGCACTTAGCCCATATTTATACATTAGACATTAAAGTCACATATGTACGGAATCATGAATCAAACTCAACATTTTAGCTAATTTTTCCCCCTTGGCCGAATTTTCTAAGCCAAGACAAAAGCATCAATATGCTTGCCTCTAACCGAATACATGCAACACCAATCTCCTTCCTATGGCCGAATATGCATGTCTATGTTGGGGCCGATTTCAACACTTAATACATTCTACAAGTATGGTCACTTGTATTGACTAAACACCCTTTTGTTTCAAGTTCAAAACTTGGCTAATACACACATATATACACTAGTAAAGCATCCTCTCCCTTTCCATCAATTTAACACATGCATTACTCATTAATATACAAAAATTATATTCGGCCTTAGCACACAACTTGCTAGCCGATTCTTCTCCATCTAGCAACCAATGCACATATGTGCTCACTCAAAAATGCTAAAAAGAAGATTCAAGAATCATCAATCCACCATCACATGCATCATTAACAAGCTTCATATTTAGCATGCAATGGCATTAACACAAAATCTACCTAGGCCGAATATCATCCCCATGACATAGCAAAGATTTGAACCATGGGCTAATTAGAACTCAAGCTAGCAACTAAAAACATGCATGAATCTCATGGCACAACCTCAAACATACCTTGATCTAGATACAAGTATGGCCAAACCTCCTCCTAATCCTCTTCCAAACCAAACATGAAGCAAGAACTCCTTCCTCCTTCCTTAGAATTTTCGGCCAAATGAAGATGAAAAAGGATGAACAAAATTTTCTCTTTTCTTTTCTTTAACTCACGGCAATGGCGGGGGGGAACAACCACACACTTTTTTTTTGTTTTCATCATATTCCCTTTCATTATTTTATGCCCATGCTCCTTATTTTATTTTTTTCCACCCATGATGCACCAACACAACATGTCTATGACATGTCTTGCCCATCACACTTGGTCTACCATGCTTGTCATGGCCGGCCACTACTAATTAGGGGGGAATTTGACATGCAAGTCCCCCCTTTTTATTTCATGCACTAATAGGTCCTTATGCTTCGACCTATCACATTTCAAAAATGTCGCACATAAGTCCTATTGACTAAATTCACATGCAATCGACTAAATCGAAGCTTGAAATTTTCACATATTCATAATTACATATTCTAGACAATAAATATCACATTCAAACATTTCGGTGACTCGGTTTAGCGGTCCCGAAACCACTTCCCGACTAGGGTCAATTTTGGGCTGTCACATTTAGGAGCTAACGCCTTGTTCACCTTTTTCATCATCGCTCTATTCAATTATTGATTTCCCCTGAATTCCTGATATGTTTCATAACGCCTTACAGTGTAAAGTTTGTTCATCGATAACTGAGTTGGTTGTCCCTCCAAAATAGTGCTTCACTCTTTGACCATTTACAAGGAAATGCTACCTCTCTTTTTCGGTCAACTCTATTGCTCCATGAGGGGCTACCTGATGTATTGTATATGGACATGTCCACCTCGATTTCAATTTCCCAAGAAAGAAGAGTTGAACATTAAAACTTTCTATCCAAGTACAAATTCTCGCTTTCTAATCTTTGCATTGTGATGAAGCCTACTCATTTCGTTATACATTTCAGTGTTTTCGTAAGCCATGAAACAGAGTCCCTCTAATTCTTAGAGTAGAAATAATATTTCTTTCTTAGCTAATTCTGGATCTAAATTTAACTCCTTAATTACCCAATATGCTTTCCTTTCTAATTCAATTGGTAAATGACAATTCTTACCATACACTAGCTTGTATGGAGACATTCCTAACGGATTTTATTTGCTATGCTATAAGCCCATAATGCGTCATCTAGTTTAGTCGCCCAATCCTTTCAATTTAGATTTTCTATTTTCTCTAGAATCTATTTTATTTCTCGATTGGATACCTCTGCTTGTCCATTTGCTTAAAGATGATATGTTGTGGTCATTTTGTGTCTTATGTTGTATTTAGCCAAATCTGATTTGAATTGCTTGATACAAAAGTGAGATCCTTCGTCGTTGACCAACACTCGTGGTCTACCAAACCTAGTAAATATGTTTTTTTTGACTAATCTCACAACTGATTTTGTATCATTAGTAGGCAGTGCAACAACTTCGACCCATTTGGAAAAGTAGTTAACAACCAAGAGGATATACTAGTTTCCAAAAGAGCTTGGAAAAGATCCCATGAAATCAATCCCACAAACATCAAACACACCTACTTCAATTATCCTCGTTTTTGCCATTTCATCTCTTTTAGATATGTTCTCGATTCTCTAACATCTATCACATCCTTGTACAAATTTATAAGCATCTTTGTTCATTGTGGGGCAGTAAAATCCTAATTGCAATATTTCTGGGCTATTATTCCCCCCCAAAATATCCTCCATAAGGAGATGTGTGGTATCCTTGTAAAATATCATTTATCTCTTCCATGCTACACATCATCAAACTAATTGATCTGCATATTGACGAAACACGTATGGTACCTCCCACACATAATTTTTGGATTCGTGAATTAACCATTTTTTCTGTTGCCAAGATGCTTGAGTCGGGAAGACCCCTCATGCAATATAGTTTACGTAGTCCACATACCATGGTGTTCTATGCTTACCATGTCTTGGTTGATTGATATCTACCCTAAATAGTTGCTCATCTGTGAAATTCTCCTTAATCTTTTCCATCTCTTCTACCTGTATATTGCCCTTAATTTTGGATAAATGATTTGCAATTTGATTTTCGGTTCCTTTTCTGTCCATAACCCATAAATCAAAATCTTGAAGTAACAAAACCCATCTCATTAATCTACATTTTGTTTCTTTTTTCTTCATAACATATTTTAGGGTAGAGTGATCAGTATACACATAGACTCGGTTTGCCATTAAATAAGGTTAAAATTTTTCGCAAGCGAACACCACAACCAACATCTCTTTTTTAGTTGTAATATAATTACACTGTGTTGGATTTAGCGTTTTGCTGGCATAATGAATGGCTCCAAATAAATTATTTTGTTTTTATCCCAAAACTACGCCTATTGTATAATCATTAGTATCACACATAATAATAAAGGGTTCTGCTCAATTTGGAGTGATTATTATAGAGGCAGGTAAGAGTTTGGCTTTTATTACCTCAAAGTATTCAATGCAACTTTGGTCGAAGAAGAAAGGTGTTTCCTTCTGCAGAAGTTGATTTAAAGGTTTAGAAATATGAGCAAAGTCTTTGATAAATCTTGAGTAGAATCCAACATGGCCTAGAAAATTTCGAACACCTTTTACATTAGTAGGATGTGGAAGATGTTTAATCACCTCAATTTTTGCTTTGTCTACTTCCATACCCTTTCTTGATATTTGGTGCCCTAGGACCAGTCCCTTTTTTACCATAAAATGACATTTCTCCCAATTGAGCACTAGGTCAGTTTCCTCGCACTGTTTCAGCACTTTCTCAAGATTACGCAAACATTCTTGAAACAAGTTTCCATAGACCGAGAAATAATCCATGAAAATTTCCAAACCTTCTTCCAACATGTCAACAAAGATAGTAGCCATGCATCTCATGACAGTTGTTGGAGTGTTGCATAATCCGAAGGGCATTCTTTTAAAGGCATATGTGTCGTAAGGACACGTTAAATTAGTTTTATATTGGTCATCGGGGTGAATTGGAATTTGATGGTGCCCTGAATACCCATAAAGGAAACAATAATAGTTTTTTCATGCTAACCAATCTAGTATTTGATCAATGAAGGGAAATGGAAAGTGGTCTTTTTTTGTTGCATCGTTCAATTTCCTGTAATCAATACATGCCCTCCAACCAGTAATGGTTCGTGTTGGAATTAATTCATTCTTACCGTTCTCAACTATAGTTAGACCTTCCTTCTTTGGAACACATTGAGTCAAGCTAACCTATTCACTATCAAAGATAGCATACACAATACTTGCATCTAACCATTTGATCAATTCCTTTTTTACCAATTCCTTCATGGCTGGATTAAGTCTCTGTTGAGCATCTACTACAGGTTTTTTTTCTTCCTCTAATTTGATCTTATATTGGCAGAATGCAGGATTGATTCCTTTGATATTGGCAATGGTCCATCCTATAACTTTTTTTATGCATCCTCTGAACATTCAATAAGGCTTCTTCCTATTTTTCATCTAAGCACATAGCAATAATTACTAGTAACGTATTTTGTTCTCCTAGATATCCATACTTTAGATACTTGGGTAATGGATTTAATTCCAACTCAGGGGGTTTGATGATAGATGGAACCATTTTATCAAATTTGGTGTAATTTCCTCTGCCTGTTCCTTACTTTGTCTCCACCAATCCAGTTCGGTGACCGTATGATTATTCTCTTATTCTGCAGTATCCCTTTCTTCCTCAGTTTCATAGTCTGTTAATTTTTGCATGTTGGACTCTAGTTGGTTACATTCTTGCTTTTTACTTCCTACAGCTTCCACTTCTAGGTTGTTTGTTCCACGGCACTCCTTCCAAGCAAATTCATTTGTTCTGGATTTTTCCAAAATTTCCATTACCTCTTCATTTTTTGTCCAAATACTTCCCCCAGTCATAATATAATATTTTTGTTTATTTTGACTATCCAAACTGTAATAGAAATGCTGAATTTGAATCACAAAATGTATGCATCCGCCTAGTATAGATCTAAGGATTGTTTTTAATCTATCTAATGCTTGCCTTAAGATTTTAGTAATACCTTGTTGAAAATAAAATAATTGTATATAACTACTTAATACCTTATTCATTGCCAGTGCCTAAGGAAGGAATAGTTGTTCAAAATCGGCCCAGGTAGTAATAGTCTCTAAAGGGAATGTTTCCAGCCACAATTTTTCCTTCCCCTCTAGCGCAAATGGAATCAACAGCAATTTGATAGTCTCTGGTGGAATTCTGACATAGCTAACAGTGCTGCATATAAGATCAAATTTCCTCAAGAATGATATAGGATCTTTATAAGTATAATCAAAAAATCTGATATTACAAGTGATCCAAGTTAATAAAGCCGGATTTAATTCAAAATTGGTATTGTGAATAGCAGGTCGATAAATGCTAGGTTGCAACCAAGTTATGTCGAATAACGTCCCTAAAACTTGAATAATTTTAATGTGACGCACTGTTACAACAAACTGTATCTACAACTTAAAATTTTCCCTATTAATCTTTAAAATCCAAAAATTAAAATTAACTTAGGGATGTTACCTCCCCGGTAACAACACCAATAATTTGACTACCTACGGACGTACTAACGTCCAGAGTGTGAATACTACAAAAGAATAGAGTTATGAGGTGGTATCCGCAAGTATACGGGTTGAGTTGTGCTATAGATTTTACAACGAAGTAGGTGAGTACTCCGAGGATCGTTCCCTAAGGAGGCGAGTACTAAATCAATCTTAACCTAAACAATTAAAGATCTAATTAATACTTTAACTTAGTTATAGGATGACAGTAAAATAAGAAATATGTTTAAGGTTTGTAAAATAATAGAATAAAATAGCATAAAATAAAAAGAATAAAAGTTTCAAGAGATAGAGATAGATAAAGTGAATCCAATCTGAGGATGGGTGATCAACTTACTTCGACAATCACAATTAACTGTCATCTCGGGTTCCTCGTCAACCAACTAGTTGCTACCCTAGCAGGATCTTCCGGCCTTCTACTAACATAATGAGTCAGCAATAACTACTTATCTTCCAACCTCATAGTCCAAACTGGATTGGGGTAAAGGGGTTCACAAATGGGAAATACCAATATTGGGGTAATTCCCACATTGACAACTTCTCAGGGTTGTCAGGCCTAGGGTTTGTTTCACGTTCTTCCTTTTCCAAACAGTTGATCCATTGAGTACCCCTAGAAAACAGTTTAGAGATCATGCCTCCACTCACTAATCCCACATAGAAGGACTAGTTTTTTATGGAAACAACATGAAAAGAATAGAAGAATTAATTTTAGGGAATGAATTGAAATAGAGAGTTTAAGAAAGTCTGATTGATATTGATGAATAGAGCGAATCCACATAAATTGATCTCTTTTACAATCAAATCTCTTGAAGGAAACAAATAAACTAAAATTATAAAATCCTAAGAAAGCAAGAGAACGAATCTAAACTTAAAGAAAGAATCTAAGCTAATCAAATGGTGTCTATAATGTGTGCTAGAGAGGTATATTTATAGCCTTCAAGTAGTCGTCATCCATATCCCTCGGGTACCTGACATTCCCGAGCTTTAGGTTTGATTGTGCAAACTAAAACACCCATGTTTCATGTTTTAATCTCATCATAGAGTCGATGTCTTGACACACCAAAACCTATGTCACGACGTAGCAACCAGCATGTCCCTCTGTAGTCATCTTCAAGGGTATGTCCTGACACCATTAGCCTGTATCATGACATTGAAGGTAGTTTCTCACTTTCTCTATTCATCTCTCTATGTTGCAACATCGGATACCCCATGTTGCGACATAACATCCTGTACACTCACTTTCTCTAATGGTCTCCTGCACACTCACAAGGTACGTTAGCTCTCCTTTAGGCCTCATTCGACCTTTAAGGTTAATAAAAGACTCAATGTGCACATTTCATTAAATGTAAATAAAGCTAAAGAAACTAAATTAAAACATAATGAAAATGCTTGTATTCAAGCTCTTTAAATGTGAAAACTAGTTTAATCTGCTACACCGAGTTACAATAGATCAACACAAAAGACTCAATTTTCACATTTTATTAACTTAACAAAAACTTACAAAAACATAATTAATACCTAACGAAAATGTTTGCTTTCAAGCTTCTAAAGTGCAGAAATTAGTTTAATCTGCTACACTGAATTACGGCAAATCAAACTCCCCCACACTTAAGTCATTGCTTATCCTCAAGCAACATAAACAAAAACAAGAAATAGAAAAGACAACCCTTGAGCATATATCATACTAGTATTGACTTTGGAGCACATGACTAAGTATTTCATATTCACAAATAACTTTGACATGATAAATAATTGACTTACCACTTTTGACCACAACATCTAAGTTTAGTATATTACAATGTATACAAACATTAAGGGTCTCACTTGTAGGGATCCATCAATAAATCATACAAGTATTTTGATTATCCATCAATATAATGTACATTCATGCATGAGGATATTTAGGTCACATAGGACTTTTCGGCTTGTAACATTCTAAGGGTTAGGACAGGTATGAAGTTTAAAAACAGTAAGCATCAAGAGCGTTACAAACACGAAGATGGTTTGGCACATCATATCAATCCTTATTCTTCCCCCCTTAGTGGCCCTTACCCACTCACTGCCTTATTTCTCAATCTCTGACCTTCCTTGTTTCTCCTCATAGGAAATCATAGCATAACATAGTAATTATGGCTAGCCTACGAGCTTCTATGCATTAATGAACGAGTTTTTGTTATGCATGTGACTTTTTCACTTTTATATTTTTCAATTCATCTCACTCATGAATGCCTTTTCACTGTTTCAAGAATTTTTCTACTCGTACTACTTTTTCTTTTTGAAATTTTCTTTTGTTTTGCACTTTCAAGCTAATCTATAGTTCCCAATAACACCAATATTTCCTATTTCACTATGTTTTTACAAACTCCACTGTGATGTATCTACTTAACCCTCAATACATATGGCCAAATGTCTATAGTCATTTTTAGGCTCGGGATTTGTAATGAGGTTCATCAAGAAGTGTTAACAAGATCAAAAATTGGTACTAAAGTTGAATATGAATAGGTCAAATTTTTAGCCCTGGATGTGTTCCAAACAATGCCTTAGGCCATCCCTTAATATCTCAAGATGCATAAATTTAATCAACCAAACAAACTCAAATTCAGCCATTTACAATCCATACTGGCATGCTTGTTTCCTTGTATTTTCTATATCCTTTGGTACAGTTGATTGCTTAATGCCTATTTATAGTATAGAATATAGAACTAGTAGTCTAATAATAAAAAATTTTAAATCACCTATCATCATGCCAAATTTATTTGCAAACACAAACAACCTATGTACATGCTTCTAACCAATCACTTGAATTTCAACAAGCTCAAGCACACCAAAGACAAGAAAAATCAAAGAAAAATGTAGAAATTGAAAACAAATAGAAAAAATTTCTATGTTACCCCCTACACACACTTTAGTTGACACATTGTCCTCAATGTGCAGCCCATAAAAATATGAGGAAATAAGTTACCTGATTTATCACGGTCGCTACACACACTTTAGTTGACACATTGTCCTCAATGTGTAGCTCTTTGATCGTGTAAAGCTCAAATTGTTTGTGTCTCCTTCGTGTCAGGATTCTACATAGAAAACAATATGCAATATAACTAAAAATCTACTATTAATCCCACTACTACAGAGTCTAAATCAAAATTATCCAAAAATTAATACATGTATTTTCTAAAATCAAAAATTAAAATTGTTCAATCTCCCACCTCAAAATCCATTTCCTCGCTTCTTTCGTCCTCTTTATCCTCTCCTCTCTCTTCGCTTTCATGTACCTCTTCTTCTCATTCCAGATTTGTTGGCCCAAACATGTCAGGTGTATAATTGGGGACCCAGATGTTGTTCTGCTTAGCAAATTCGTGGAAAATTGGCCTCAATTCTTACACCCATTGTATCATCCAATCTTACTTTGGATGACTACTTTCACCAATTTCTTGATGAGCTTGTGTCAACCTCTATGTTGAAACTGGTGTAGCCTTCATGTCTTTTTATTGCTTGTTCCAATCTTTTATTTATTTGGCTCGTAGCTCAATGTACTTTTGGAACAAGGTGTCCCCGATAATACTTCGGGAAGGTTTGAGTGACTTCTCAGTGGTTGTCATAGATACACCCACCTTTATCATTAGATGGGGGAAGAAAACTCCCACCTTTTGGCCCCTAATGCATCTCCTCATCTCTTCATGCATATAGTAAAACTGCTCCAAAGGTATTAACATTAGAAACATTTAAAGTAGGTACTATTCATGTGCACACAAATTGAATCCATATTTTAGCCTCTAAAAACATAATAGCTTGATGAAAGGACACGAGAATACTGGTATCTGAGCGATATTTCCATTCACCCCTCCCTTCAGTTAAAAAGTTTATAATGTAATCCATATATATGTCGTGGAAATATTCTAAATCAGTTTCATCAATAAAATCATTTTCATAGTATGGAGCATTATAAAAGTAGCAAATAACTCAAGGGGCTAGGTGCACCACTTTCACTCGCACAAGTACTATATACCATCTTATAATGATTTGTAACTTGTTTACACAAGTGTACGTAGTCGTTCAAGTAATAAGTAAGTAAAAATGAGTTACCTTCTCCAGAAGGACTTTATAAGCTTAATCAATTCAATTGCAAAATTATAATTAACAATTTGATTTAAAAAAACTCAATAAATTTTGATGGTAATGATTTAATTAAATTAAATGCAAAGAGTGATCCTTATGCAGTTTCTAATCTAAATGCAATTTTACCTAAATGTATGAATGAGGGCTTTAGCAATAAAAATAATCAACTTTAAATGAGCTAGGATAATTATATTAATTAATTCAATTACTTTCATCATGCTAACATATTCAGAATTACTTTCATGGCAACTCGATCTCTTATGGGTTTGGTAACAAAATTAAGTCCTCTCGGATCTTTTACATAGTTAAATATGCATTTTACTGATCTTATTAGACTAAGGGTTTCTTAGCATTTATGAAAGGTCACAGTGACAGTTACATTTGCAACATTTTAATTATATAAATCTAAAAACCATGCAAGATAATAGAGCCAACTAAAGATATTATGAACCTTAACTTAGTGGGTTTAATGACCGAAATTAAGCATTGCACTATTCAATTATGTATCTACTAGCTGTCGTCTGGTTAGGATCACTCAGCTAATTTGAGTGCACCCAATCACGTATGAATGAAATGCAATATGATATTAATTGAAAACATAATCGACTGAGGTACAAAACGTGTTAACATGAATTAAATAAATCTCATTAACTTAATATAATTATCCCAACAAATAGGATTTAAAACTCCATAGTTGATGTCAAAAGCATAAAACTCAAAGCAAACATGTTTAAAATAAATAACAAGAGGAAATAGTAAACTTTATTTAGTTTAGCGGCCTTTGGGATCTATTCTGATTGACTAAGTTCAGCAGCCTTTCGGATCTATTCTGACTGAAGCGCTCCTCCGTTCTAATTGAAGCTTCTTTTGCTAAGGTTTAGAAGATAGCCGGCTAAGGAGTGCTTTTGACAAAGCTTTTGTGGCTAGAGATGGAGAGGGGATGGACAACTATGCAAGGGAAAAAGAAAGAGGGGTTGGAGAGAACTAAAGTGAGAGAGAAATGTAGAGAAAATGAGGAATGAGGGATTAGGGATGAGTTAAAAATGAGGAATGGCAAGATATTTATTGGTGAGGAGTAGGGTATGAGTTTACTAAAAATATTTCAAAATTACCTTCCTTCGCTCTCGCATGTGGCCGGCCATGTAACAAGGAAAAGGGATGACCAAGTCTTCCATTTTGAATTTGAATTTCAAGCTAAATATAGCTATGTAGTGGACGATTTTAACAGGTAAGTTGTTGGGCTGAATTTTTATTGTTTTCCAACTACAAGGACCTTTATTTAAATATCCCAAAAACACTTTTTGGGTAACCAATATCAGGTGCCGAAACTGGGCTTTTAACTCCCATTGTTGGACAGTTCTTCAATCCAAAATGTAGCAGACATGTCCATCTTTTTATCACCTTTCTTTATTGGCTCAAGTAGTCAATCCCTATTCCCAAATGGCATTGTCTTGCCATCATACAACTATTCGATTGTATCCTGAATATCCATCCAAAAAGTAATAAAATTCTTTACCTATCAGTTGATCTAACATTTGATCCATAAAAGGGAAAAAAATTATTCTTACAAGTGCCTTTGTTCAGCTTTCTGTAGTCAATACAGATTCTCCAACCCATGATAGTTCTCATTGGGATTAACTCATTTTGCTGATCCTCGACGATCATGATCTCACCTTTCTTAGGTACGCATTGCACCAGACTTACCCAAGAACTATCTGAGATGGGGTAAATAATTCTTGCATCTAACCATTTAATTACCTCTCTCTGAACCACTTCTTTCATGATAGGGTTAAGTCTCCTTTTCCCATCAATTTTACCTTTTTCACCTTCCTCTAAAATAATTTTATGCATGCAGAAAGAAGGACTTCTACCTCGTATGTCAGCTATGGTCCAACAAATTGCCTTCTTAAATTTCTTTAAGATAGTAATCAATTGCCCCTCTTGATGTTCTCTCAGTTTTGCTAAAATAATCACAAGCAAAATAGAACTATTATCGAGATAAACATATTTTAAGTGAGACAAAAGTATCTTTAGTTTGAGTTTAGACAGTTTCTTGATTGATGACTTAGGTTGTATAATTTTCTGCACTTTCGAATCTAGCGGTTTGAATCGTAATGGTTGAATATAACTCAACGGATTGGTTTCCATCAAAGCCAAACCTTCATTACCTTTTCATCTTCAAATGGTTCAGCCCTAAAGTGTTCTCCAACGAGCCTTCTTCAAAATTGCTTTCTGTAGAAACTAAGGTTTCTAATTCTTCCATTATTGAACACTCTTCTATTAAATCGAGAAACTTCATCACTTTTAAAACATTAAATGTTACCTTATCGTCTTGAAATCGTATCATGATTTTTCCTTTTTGCACATCTATCAACGTTCTTCTCGTGGCTAGGAAGGTCTCCCCAGAATGATTAGAACTTCCTTGTCTGCTTCAAAATCCAAAACAACAAAATCAGCAGGAAAAATGAATTTATCAACTCTTACCAAAACACCTTTGATCTTTCTTTCGGGATATGCTAATGATTGATCTGCAAGTTGAAGTGATATAGTAGTGGGTCTTACTTCTCCTATTCCCAACAGCTTGAAAATAGATTTAGGCATCAACTTAGTGCTTGCTCCTAACTCACACAAAGCTTTACTACAATATGATTCTGCAATGTTGCAAGGTATTGTAAAGCTTCTAGGATCCTTCAGTTTTGGAGGTAGTTTGTCCTGTAAGAATGCACTACACTCCTTCGTTAAAACGGCAATCTTATACTCACTCAGTTGTTTCTTTTTGGACAAGATATCCTTCAAAAACATCACATAATTGGGCATTTTTTCTAAACCCTCTACCAATGGAATGTTGATATGTAGCTGCTTTAGAACATCCAAGAACTTCTTGAATTCTACCTCTTGTTTTTGCTTGTTCTATTGATGTCTTTGAGGATATGAAACTCTAGTTTGATATGGACAACTTTTCTAAGGAGGTAATCTGCAAAATTAGGTGTTAGCTTTTCAATATTCACTAGTTTAGGGATTACCTCGTCAGATTTTTCAGCATCTGATTTTTCTATTGTAGGAACTTCAACTACAATTGACTTTCCTCCTTTTTAGCAGGCTCATTTTCAACCATAACCTTCTTAGGTTCCAAAATCTTACCATTTCGTAACTCAACCACCTTGCAATGCTCTTTACCCAAATTTCTCAAATTTTTGTGTCCTCGGCATGGCTCATTATGGTCTACTACGAAGCTCAGTAGCTAACTGACCCATCTGGTTTTCTAGATTTTTTAGCGTTGTTGCTTGACTTTGGATCAATGCATAATTTTTCGCCATGTACGCCTTCAACAAGTCCTCCAAACTGTTTGATGATTTAGCTTGAAGTGGTTTTGGGACTTGTTGGTTAAACCCTTGGGTTTGGTTGGGTTTATGCTGTATTTGATTATTGTTCGATCCATTTTATTGATTACTCCAGGAAAAGTTCAGATAGTTCCCCATGATGGATTGTAGAAATTGGATTGCAGTCCTTGTCCATTTCTATTTAGATACTAGTTCCTTACATAGTACACTGATTTGGGATTTGAAGGGCAATTCTCAAAAGAATGATCATCCCCACAATATACACAAGAAACTACTTCATATTCACTTAGTGATTGAGCTGCAAAATTATTCAAACCATTAGGGGTAAACTATTTTAACATAGCGAAAATAGAAGATACCTGAGCAAAGACTGAGGTCAGTGTGTCCACTTCATGCACTCTGGCTACTCGTCTTCCTGAAACTACTTGATTTCTCGGCCATTGGTAGTTATTGCTTGCAATCCTTTCAATGATCTCATAAGCCTCGTTATAAGACTTAGACAAAATCGCATCATTCACAGAAGCATCCACAAGTAATCTTGTATGTGCATTGAGACCATTATAAAACGTCTCCAATTGGACACATTGAGGAATCCATTGATGAGGACACTTACGAAATAATTCCTTGAATCTTTCCCACGCTTCATAGAAAGATTCGTCATCCAATTGTTGGAAAGTAGTTATTTGATTTTGCAACTTTGCGTTTTTGCTTGGTGGAAAGTACTTTACCAAAAACCTTTCTGCTAATTCTTGCCAAGTAGATATTGAACTTGGTGGCAATGAATTTAGCCATGCTCGTACTCAATCTCATAACGAGTACGAAAATAGTTTTAACCTCAGTGCGTCTTCCATCACACCAACAATCTTGAATGAATTACTTACCTCCATGAATAATCAAAAATGTAACTGTGGATCTTCCATGGGCATACCATTGAACTGGCCCACCATTTGGAGCATTTGAAACATCACTGGTTTCACTTTGAATAAGGGTGCCTTGATATCCGACTTTCTAATTTCCAGATTTAACTCACTGAAGAGTGGCACAGCGTATTGTCTAATGGCACAATTCCTATCATTAGCAATAAGGATTGGGTTGTGCACTTGATTGACTCCATTACCTTGTCCATCGTTTTGATTTCCAAGGTCCATCTCGGCTTGCCTTTTAGCAAATCTCTCGTATCTTCTTTTTTTAAAAGTTCACTCGACTTCAGGGTCTACGAGTAATAGATCAATGATTCAATCTATGCTCATAAAACACCTGAGAATAAATCACAAAAAATAAAGAATAAAGAATAAACTAGTAAGGTAAATAATTAAATAAAAAATAAAATCCAAATTGTAAAAATAATTTAACAAAAAATGAATAAGGCAACAGTTCCCGGACCCGGTACCAAAAACTTGCAATGATTTGTATCGTGTTTACGCAAGTGTGTAACCGTTCAAGTAATAAGAAAGTAAAAATGAGTTATCGTCTCCACATGGACTGTATAAGCTTAATCAATTCAATAGCAAAATTATAATTAACAGTTTGATTTTTTTTAAAAACTCAATAAATTTGAATGGTGGTGATTTAATTAAATTAAATGCAAAGAGTGATCCTTATGCAATTTCTAATCTAAATGCAATTTTACCTAAATGTATGAATGGGGATTTAGCAATAAAAAACATTCAACTTTAAAAGAGCTAGCATAATTATATTAATTAATTCAATTATTTTCATCATGCTAACATGTTTGGAATTACTTTCATGGCAACTCGATCTCTTATAGGTTTAGAACCCAAATTAAGTCCTCTAGGTTCTTTTACTTAGTTAAAAATGCATTTTACTAATCATATTAGACTAAGGGTTTCTTAGCATTTTTGTAAGGTCAGAGGGAAATTTACATTTGCAACAATTCAATTACAAAATCTAAAAACCATGTAAGATAATAGAGCCAACTATAGATATTATGAACCTTAACTTAGTCGGGTTTAATGACTTAAATTAAGCATTGCACTTTCAATTATACGCTTACTAGCCGTCATCTGTTAGGATCGCTCAGCTAATCTGAGTGATCA